>NW_015388544.1:217063-251293 GCF_001527695.2 Protobothrops mucrosquamatus | reverse complement strand
GAGGGCTGCGGCCACGAGGGGCAACATTCGGGGCGGCAGCCGGCCCAACAGCGTTTGGCGGAACATGACGAGCTTTGGGTCGCCTCCGTCTTCGGGAGCTGCGATTAACTCGCTCCACTTGGCGGCCGGACTCCAGGCGCGGACAGGAGGGAGGGAGGGAGGGAGGGAGGGGGAGCGTGGTTTCGAGCAGAGCAAGTGCTCTGGGTCCGCTCTGGCTGGTGCGCTGAGCTTCGGCGGGGAAGAAGCGCGCGGAGAGACGGAGAAAGGAGCGCGGCGGGAGGCCCCTTTCACTTTTCCCCCTTCTCGGTAAAGCCTGTTCTTCCAGAGTTTGGGCAACTTTAGTTAGCAGCGGCGGTGTTTCACCTTTCCTGAAAAACAGCCACCTCCCCGGAAGTTTGGATTCGTGAGCGCCGTGAGATAATAATTCAAGATGACAGGAGGCAAGGTGCAGCGTTTGCGAGATGTTATCGTAGGCACACGCACGAATGCCCACACACAAATAAGAATGCCTTTATTTATTTATTTATTTATTTATTTTTCCAAACTTCCCGGATCAACAGATTCTGGATGGAACGTTGTACAATGCACCATCAATAAATCGCAGCATGAATCGTCATTCTCACACCCTCATTTAAAAAAAAAACAACAACTAAATAGAATTAATGTACCGCCTTCTGGCCCAAATGCTTTTACCTTTCACAAAATGGAATTTGAGGCAGCCCTTGATATATTGGGCACTACATTCTATAGGCTGTTACAAGGGATAAGTAGCCCTTTAAATTAGGCTTGGAAGCCCCCTGGAAACCTGATTTGAGGGCTGGTTAATGAATTCTGTACCAGTTGATACATTCAAGTCATCTCAAAGGCAACCACATTATAAAGCGTGTGGCAGTAGCCCAATCATGGTGATCAAGGCATGAATTGCCATCACTGATCCTTCCTGATTTACTTACAGCCAGTGCTTTTTTTGAAAAAAAAAAAAAAGGTGCCAGAACTCACACATCATACAACCCGCCTTGCCTACCCTACAAGGTTCCATCCAAAAAAGGTGCCGGAACTCCGTTCTGGGCATTCTATGACAAAAAAAAGCCCTGCTTACAGCCATAGTTGGACAAAGTACCTTTGGCCACAACTTCTATCTGCTGTTCAAGCAGGAGTGAGTCCAAAAAAATCTCCAAGTTATTTATCTGTAGTGACTAATAATCTTATCATCATGTGATAAAGACCTCTCAGAATTTGGGATTGGTTCAAAATATAGCAATTTCTTGTTGATTTGATACTAATCTTTATGATAATATTTCATGGGTCCTGTATTGCAGGACCTGCATTAACTTTTACTAAAGTTTCCAAAAAGCAATCAAAATAGTTTTTATTCATAAAGTCCAGGTTATAACAGCGGGATTTATCTCATCCAAGAAAGTTCTCCAAAGAAAAACAGCTCATGGTATCCTACTTTTTTGAAGGGAGGAATGGCTGACAATTGGGATGGCTGATGCTTTTCGGTCATGGTGTTTATATTATAAACTCACTTCCTTCTAAAAATTAAACTGATCCCTCTCTGTGATGACCTAGTCCTTAAAAACTAGTCCTTAAAACCTGAGTTGAGGTTTTTAAGGACTAGTTTACTTTAAGGGGATGTTTATTGGCCACCTTAACTTAGACCTTATTTAAGGAACATTGGCTATTATATTATTGGTTGTTCTTGTGGGTATTGTGTTGTGTGATTTTTGTTTATTGCATACATTTTATTGTGTTTTTAATAATCCAATTTGTTATAATCAAATTTTGAAACTTGGAGATTCGGTAGCAAGGATTTGAGAACTGAAATAAATAGTGACACAAACCTGCTGTTTCTGGGGGAGTGTGTCCTTTTCTTAAATAAAAACAAGATCTGATATTTCTGGAGTGCAAAGATATTTATGGATGAGCCATCTTGCTCAGACTTCAGATGAGTTTGTTTCTTGCTATCCAACCTCTTATCAGTTCAGTCCCCAAAGAATCTTCAGCCCAGCATGGGATGATGATGTGTAATTGAATATCATCAGACACTGATGTTACCTCACCGCAAGCCAACATATGACCTTTCATGGTGCTTTCAAAAAGATATTAATACAAGGAAAGATTTAAGCTCTAAATTATTCCACAGTGTAGCAATCACGGGCTCAATCACTCTTTCCCCCTATCAGCTAGAATCCCATGCAGATAAAAATAGAGGTATTGCAAGAACTACTGCTGAAACTCTCAACTCTTGTAATCGGTCCAAAAGGATACCATGATTGATGGTATCAAAAGCTATTAAATAGTATAATAGGACCAGGAGGGACACAGTTTCCCAATCTAGGCTCCAACAGAAATTTTCCACAGCTACCAATTTATTTCTGTCCTATGAGCAGGCTGAATCTTGACCAACCCAGTTAATCATGGTTTGATAGAATGTGGTTAAATAAACCATGGAATAAAACACGTGTGAACCCATTCAAGCAAATATAATAGTTTTTAAAATCTTATGGTTTTACATGCTAACTTTTAACCACTGCCTAATTTCTAAAAGAAGAAATATTTGGATTTGGATTTGATTTGGAAGCTATGCTGTTCTTTTAACTCTTATCTTTTCTAAAATGTGAAAGGGCATTGCAGATAAAATGTATGCATTCGATCTGAATATAGTAGCATGGTAGACAATAGCCTGAGAAAAACAGCAACAAAGCAGTCTAAGACCTTGGATGCATGAAGATCATTGAGCGACCTCATTTGAAATTAGACCAGCCCAGATATCAGACGCTAAAAGAAAACTGCATATAAAACAGCATATACACCATAAGAGGGAAAATAGGCATTGTACTTGCTCATTAACCAGAAATTTGTTTCTGTTGTGAACAGCACAGCCTGGAAATTAAAAACATACTTTGCAGATAGTCAATCCTTGTTTTTAATCCAAATTGAATTGAAGCTGAACATTATCACCCCTGTATGATTTCCAAGAATATTGTCCAAAAGTTAAAAGGTTTGAATATGTTTTTGTGGTAATGAAGAGAATCTACGTTATTATTATGCTTCCTGGGACCAACAATTTCTTAATCAGCTTATAAATAGCAAATATCTAACTTAAGATGTGAGGAAATGATTTCACTTGAATGTTAGGTTCCTGTTTAAAACCCAAAGCGATTGGATTCAGTCAGCCATTCATAAAAGGGATGGGATTGGTAATAACCTCTTTAGTGAACTCACTGCTCTGATTTTTCAGTGAATTTTGAAAGGGCATACAGTTTCACATTATTCTGGTGAAACTGGATATTATACACCATGAGTCAGTCATTTTCAAAGCTATTTTTCTATTGCTGCACTTTTTAATGTGCTTTCTTCAGTGATTGTTGTTGTTATTAATTGCGAAGTCGTGTCTGACCCATCGCGACCCCATGGACAACGTTCCTCCAGGTCTTCCTGTCCTCTACCATCTTCTGGAGTCCATTTAAGTTCACGCCTACTGCTTCAGTGACTCCATCCAGCCACCTCATTCTCTGTCATCCCCTTCTTCTATTGCCCTCAATCTTTCCCAGCATTAGGCCCTTCTCCAGTGAGTCCTTCCTTCTCATTAGGTGGCCAAAGTATTTGAGTTTCAACTTCAGGATCTGNCTCTAAGTTTATTGAAATTAGCTCTCTTGAAGTCCAAGACTCTAGTTTGACTGTGTTCTATTGCTTGTGCTTCCATAATGTTGAATTCCAATATTGCATGGTCACTTCCTCCCAAGGTTCCTATGGCTTCAACACCTTCTATCATTTCATCTCTGTTAGTGAGAATTAGGTCCAAAATGGCTAATCCCCTAGTTCCCTTGTCTACTTTTTGGGAGACAAAGTTGTCTGCTAGGTTTGTCAGGAATCTGTTTGATCTTCCACTGGTGCAGAGTTTGTCTCCCAGTTGATGTCAGGGTAGTTAAAGTCCCCCATCACTATTGTGATGTGCTTCCTACATACCTTAGTTAGCTGATTAGCAAAAAGTTCATCTATTTCCTGTGTTTGGTTGGGTGGCCTATAGTATACACCTATGGCAATGTCATTTTTCCCCCCTTTAATATTGACCCATATGCATTCAGGACAGTTTTCATCATTGCTGTGCTCTATTTCTGTAGAGATGTAGTTATTTCTTATATAGAGAACAACTCCACCTCCTCTTTTATTTGGTCTGTTTCTTTTAAATAATTTAAATCCCTCTAGCTGTGTGTTCCATTTGTGGGTTTCGTCCCACATTTCCGTTATGGCAACAATATCATATCTGCCCTCATTAACCTGAATTTCTAGTTCTCCCTGTTTGCTGTTCATACTCTGTGCATTTGTGTATAGACATTTGAGTCCTTTATGACCAATCCTGTGTTTACTTCCTACATAACCTGTGTGGTGCCTGAGTTCCCCTAATGTCTTACCACCTATTTGGTTAGTGCACTTTGTGTGGCACTTGCTATTAAGAGCTTGATTTTGCTTGACAGCAAGGTTGATGTTCTTGTCCATACACACATCTATGTTACATGCACTTATAGCCCTATAATTTTTAGATTGCCGGGGACAGGGATGTTCTGTATCAGTTAGCTCACTGTCCCTGCTGTTTAGTTTAAATATTCCTCCAGAAAATCTGTGAATTTATAGCCAAGTAACTCAGTCCCTTTCTTTGATGGATGCAAACCATCTCAAACATTTCTTCATTGGACCAGCTGCTGACATCGTGACTAATATATTCAAAGCCTTCCCCTTTACTCCACTCTTTTAGCCACATATTGAATTGTGCTATATGCTGGCCTTTTCCATTTTGGTCCTTATACACTGGTAAGACCTCTGAAAAAATAAGCCTACAGCCTATTCTGCTAAGTTCCTGCCCCAGGCTCTGGAAGTCACTCTGCACAGTGAGTACATCTTTTTGGGACAGATCGTTAGTGCCAAGATATACAATAGCCTCCACATCACAGTCCTTGCTGGCATTCTTGATTATTTTACAAATATGCTTCTTGTCCCTACTGGCAGTAGCACCTGGAAGACACCTGACCTCATTCGAAATCTCTGTGTCCTTTTCTAAATTTACATCCCTTATAACTGAATCACTAACCAGAAGGTGGCTTCTCTTTTTGGGTGCCTTTCTGTTCTTGCATGACTGATGTGTAATATCTGATTCGCACTTCTCCCTGTCGAAAACAAGTTCTTCATCTCGGTCCCCAAGTTCTTCATCTCAGTCCCCAAAGAATCTTCAGCCCAGCATGGGATGATGATGTGTAATAGAATATCATCAGACACTGTTACCTCACCCCAAGCCAACATATGACCTTTCATGGTGCTTTCAAAAAAATATTAAATAATACAAGGAAAGATTTAAGCTCTAAATTATTCCACAGTGTAGCAATCACGGGCTCTTTCCCCCTATCAGCTAGAATCCCATGCAGATAAAAATAGAGCTACTGAAAGAACTACCGCTGAAACTCTCAATTCTTGTAATTGGTCCAAAAGGATACCATGATTGATGGTATCAAAAGCTATTAAATAGTATAATAGGACCAGGAGGGACAGTTTCCCAATCTAGGCTCCAACAGAAATTTTCCACAGCTACCAATTTGTTTCTGTCCTATGAGCAGGCTGAATCTTGACCAACCCAGTTAATCATGGTTTGATGGAATGTGGTTAAATAAACCATGGAATAAAACACGTGTGAACCCATTCAAGCAAATATAATAGTTTTAAAAATCTTATGGTTTTACATGCTAACTTTTAACCACTGCCTAATTTCTAAAAGAAGAAATATTTGGATTTGGATTTGATTTGGAAGCTATGCTGTTCTTTTAACTCTTATCTTTTCTAAAATGTGAAAGGGCATTGCAGATAAAATGTACGCATTCCATCTGAATATAGTAGCATGGTAGACAATAGCCTGAGAAAAACAGCAACAAAGCAGTCTAAGACCTTGGATGCATGAAGATCATTGAGCGACCTCATTTGAAATTAGACCAGCCCAGATATCAGACGCTAAAAGAAAACTGCATGTGAAACAGCATATACACCATAAGAGGGAAAATAGGCATTCTACTTGCTCATTAACCAGAAATCTGTTTCTGTTGTGAACAGCACAGCCTGGAAATTAAAAACATACTTTGCAGATAGTCAATCCTTGAGATTGTTTGTTTTTAATCCAAATTGAATTGAAGCCGAACATTATCACCCTTGTATGATTTCCAAGAATATTATCCAAAAGTTAAAAGGTTTGAATATGTTTTTGTGGTAATGAAGAGAATCTACGTTATTATTATGCTTCCTGGGACCAACAATTTCTTAATCAGCTTATAAATAGCAAATATCTAACTTAAGATGTTAGGAAATGATTTCACTTGAATGTTAGGTTCCTGTTTAAAACCCAAAGCGATTGGATTCAGTCAGCCATTCATAAAAGGGATGGGATTGGTAATAACCTCTTTAGTGAACTCACTGCTCTGATTTTTCAGTGAATTTTGAAAGGGCATACAATTTCACATTATTCTGGTGAAACTGGATATTATACACGAGTCAGTCATTTTCAAAGCTATTTTTCTATTGCTGCACTTTTTAATGTGCTTTCTTCAGTGATTGTTGTTGTTGTTAATTGCGAAGTCGTGTCCGACCCATCGCGACCCCATGGACAACGTTCCTCCAGGTCTTCCTGTCCTCTACCATCTTCTGGAGTCCATTTAAGTTCACGCCTACTGCTTCAGTGACTCCATCCAGCTACCTCATTCTCTGTCGTCCCCTTCTTCTATTGCCCTCAATCTTTCCCAGCATTAGGCCCTTCTCCAGGGAGTTCTTCTTTCTCATTAGGTGGCCAAAGTATTTGAGTTTCAACTTCAGGATCTGGCCTTCTAAAGAGCAGTCGGGGTTGATCTCTTCTATGACTGACTGGTTTGAAGGCCTTGCAGTCCAAGGGACTCGCAGGAGTCTTCTCCAGCACCATAGTTCAAAGGCCTCAATTCTTTGTTGCTCAGCCTTTCTTATGGTCCAACTTTCACATCCATACATTGCAACTGGGAAAACCATAGCCTTGACTATACACACTTTTGTTGGCAGGGTGATGTCTCTGCTTTTTAGTACGCTGTCTAGATTTGCCATAGCTTTCCTCCCCAGGAGCAAGCGTCTTTTAATTTCTTGGCTGCAGTCCCCATCAATTTCTTTGGAAGTTCCCTGATTTCATAACTGGATACAATTCAAATACCAAGGGATTCAGGTCACATATCTCACATATATACTATTCCTAGCCACAGAACTCGGAAGAAGACTTTTCCTTCTGCTGGTGTTTCAACTCAGTAATGAGCTGTATGAAGGTGAGCCAGCTGAATCCAGAAAAACGGAGGTGCTGTAAATGGACCTCCGGAATGGAGTTCAACCTATTCTGAAGTCATTGCATTCCTCCTAAAGGAGCATATCTAGAGCATGTCTGACTGGGGAATTCTGAGAGTTGAAGTCCACATGTCTTAAAAGTTGCTGAGGTTAAGAAAGGTTCTCAGCTCGTGGTTGTGGCAACAAGTGATTTGGCACAATAATGTTTAAGAGAGCTTTCGTCAGCCACTTAAACCTGGTAAATCACCCATGCCTATTTCAATACGCTCTCTAAGGTACTTTACATCAGAGTTCAATTTTTATTTTTATCTTAAGTAGAAACAATGTTATCACCTATATGCTAGGTCTCAACAAAGCTCTCTGGAAATGGGTCACGTTATTCTTTATTTTAAAATCAAATTTGCTATCTTCCATTATCAAAGACAAGTGATCCAATGGTGTCACTAGGTTAAAATACAAGAACCTAATTGTTTTATGCAATAAAATGAGATAAAGGAATCATGCCAACTTGGAATTGAGAAAAATGATCATCATGCTAACAGAACTGCTTATGAAGTGTTTATGATTTCATGGATAGCTTGGAATATGTAACAGCGATCTTATAAAAATGCAAACTAGGTTGCAAATGCCAATGTAAGCCTTCACAGCCTTAAATGTTCTGAATATCAGATAAAATACTTTTTCCATTTAAAAAAAAACCTAATTAGAGAAGATTTTCCCCAGAAGCTTTCACTGATTTGTGGTCATCAAACAGGAAAAAAACCAGAACATTCTAATAAATTATATATATTTAGTGCATTTTTATTCAGGATCTGGAACATTTTTTATCTTCATTTTTTGTTGCATTTACTTATGTTTTTTTCTTCAGAGTAGTTTACACAACATTTTAAAAACCTGTAGTTAAACAAACTAGCAAAAGCAACATAAAACATAATATACGTAATGTGCAAAATAAAGTGTTAGTTATTTAGTCAACAAAATCCAAATATCAGAAATAAGATTAACCAGGGTTTAACTTATTTATTTATTCATTTCATTTATATGTTGCCCATCTTGGGTAGTAAGTAATAATTGCTGCTTACATAAAAATGATTTTATGTAAAAATCTAGAACTAGAAAAGGTTACTTTAATTTTTTAAGTATATCCAATTTCATTTTTACACTATTACGATAATATGAAGAGTGTATCTTTTCCTTACAAATGCAATGGGGAAGCCAATAAACAAAGCTGACTTTGTTTTTGTACAGAAGCCATTCTCTATTTTCCTTATCAAACTGTTCTATGTATTTGTTTTGAATCCTGACTTTCACACTTTGCCGCCTCATTAAATCAAGTAAGAACATTACTATGTCCCTTATCTATAAAAATATTTGCCCCATTGCAACCATCATATAATTTCAGAACTAAAATCTAATGCAAATACAAAAGGCAATACTGTTACCTCACTCAAGAATTTCCCATGTGACAAAGGAACAAAAGTACGTATTAATTCTTGCACCATGTCAGTGCAATATGATGAATCCCCACCTTATAGGAAACAATGACATCATTGGATAACTTCAGGGATGGCATTGCTAAACATTAGATAAACTATGAAGTTACAACAAATGCATTACAAGATGGACCCTCCAAGTTAGTCAATACATTCTGAAGAAGAAAATTTTAACAACTATATTGAAGAATTTATACAAGTTCACTTATATTGGCCTACTTCTGTTATGCTTAAAATTAACATTTGCCTGAAGCAATCATTACCTCATTATTTAAATTACATTTAAATAATGAAATGTTGCTTATAACTGACTAGATATTTGTAGAACGCTATATTTCACATGTATATTTAAATAATAGGTACAATTAATTTTAGAGATCAGATAAATCAGTAGTGTCTGGATTCCCATACTATATTAAATCATAATTTGCTAATTAGTTTACTGAACAAAATACAATTGGCTGGGTTACCATAATTCAGTAAATTATAAAGCTTTATTTAAACCACAATGGCTGAGTTCACATAAGATAATCAAAGCTAAACACACAAAAAACCATGGCTCAGCATGATGTATAAATCTAAAAGTGTGTAATGTGAATATATTGTTTTTGTAAACCACAAAAATACATTTACTATGTAATGCACAGCATACTTCAGTTTTCAACTAGCTGTTAGATTGGGAGAAAAAAAGTCATTTATAAGCATACCAAGGAAATCAAAGAAAAAAAATTGTTTTGATACTCTTCACTGGTGTCTATAGCTTCTGAAGTTACTGTTATTTTGGTATAAATAGAGCCACTCAGTAGTTAGTCTTAACTGTGAGATAATTTCAGCAAGAGCATTAATTGCAAAGAAATTGTTTGTTCTGATGCTATTTATTGCACTACTTTCTAAGCATCTATTTCTCAACTAGACAGAAAAAACTGGTACAGCTAAACCACTAACAGACGTTAAGGTCACATAACAATTATAGTGTGTCTATTTTGGATATTGGTGTACATCAAGAATTGATTTAAATTTTGATCATGTGGCTGCAGGGATGCTGTGATAAGTGGGAGGACCGGTCTTTTTAAAAAATATTTTATTAAATGTATCCCAGTATAAAATACAAATGAAAATGAAAATAGTGAAAAATGGGAGAGAAAAGGGGAAAGAGAAATGTAAGATGAGGGGGGAGGGAAGCAGTAACTACAATGTTATTATGGTCGTAACAACATTGTAGCTTCAACTTTTTACTTTGCATATTCAGTATATATTAACCATTTCTATAACAAAATACCTTGTCTAATATGTAAATCCCAAAGTCGAAGTTTCATTTTTTTCTATCTCAAGCACAAAATTCAGAAGCGGTTTCCAGATAGAAACAAAATTAGATTTATTCTTTTCTTTTATTAAAAATACTAGCTGTACCCGGCCACGCGTTGCTGTGGCTCAGTCTGGTTAAATGGAAAAGAAAGAAAAGAGAAAGCGCACGTTTGTAATATGTTTAATTTCACAATGCTTGTGGGTATACAATATTTTTTGTTGTTCCATTGTCTGTGCAGATATAGAGATTGTCTGGTTTGCCGACTCTAGAACACGCAACATATAATTGTGAGAAGCAATCGGTGTCTAGATCTAAACCGCACAATTCTAAAGATTGGCCCTGAGCTTTGTTGATGGTGATTGCAAACGCCAATCGAATTGGGAATTGCAATCTCTTAAATTGAAATCGTAGCGTGTGTTGCTTTTACGTTCAACAGATGGCGCTGTTTTTCAAAAAAACATGTTTTTACCTGTCACAGGTGTGACATCTATATAATAGTAGGTATATAAAAACACGCACATATTCGAATGCAACGTTGTGTCAAAATTTCAAAGCAATCGGTGAAGAACTTTCGGAGATTTAAGATTTTGAACAAACGAACATTTACATTTTTATTTATATAGAAGATTAATTTGGTCATCTTTACTAGTTCCATCAGTTTTTCCAACCACTCTTCCACTATAGAAATTAATGTATCTTTCCATTTTTATACATAAAGCGTTATTAGTGCTATCCACATGTATAACAAAACAAGGTTCCATTTTTTTCAAGTTCTTTGTCCATTAAGCCTAGAAGAAAAGTCTCTGGTTTTATTTGTATATTCATTTTAAGAATCTTCTGTATTAAAATATGAATCTCACCCCAGTATATCTTTGCTTTAACACAAGTCCACCAAAAATGGTAGAATGGCCCTTTTACATTTCCAGCATACATTATACATCTTTGAAAAGTTATCAGATGTTAAATACCAACGGTACATCGTTTTATAAAAAAATTAAGTTAAACTTTAATGTAAATTTTAAACCCTTTGCCCACATGCACTCCCATTGAGAGGACTCATCTTAACTCATCTATTTCAATGCAGTCATAACTTTAAATGGTCCCTAAATGAGCCATACATTACTTGAAGACTACTTCTATCTCTCTTTGTCAGCATATCCCAAGCTTAGAGAAGTGACTGAGAAACATAAATCAACTGTTTTTTTAAAAAATATATATATTTATAAGTAGAAACGGAGTTGCTTCTCATATTCCAAAGGAGGGGAAAAAAACTCTGAAAGAAAATAAAGTGATCCTGAACCAAAGTAAATAATAAAATGAGATCTCACTTTTCAAGTGAAGAAAAGCTCTTGTTTGCTCACTTCATTACAAGATAAGAATAGGCAGGGTCCGATTTGTATTTCCTGGCAGTCTCACAATGACTCACTGATTTTACTTTTAACATATGCTCAGTCTCTAAAAACAGAGCCTGATCTTCATTTTTTTAATATTTTTAATATTATATATAGTACAGGGAGAAATGATTTACTATATTTATGCACATCAAATGCTCTGAACATGAAAACAGAAACCATAGCATTTTGCCTGAAGAACTCAGCTCATTTCCCCCCCGATTTACTAGATCCACTAGTCCAGGGGTAGGCAACCTTGGCTCTTTTATGACTCGTGGACTTCAACTCCCAGAATTCCTGAGCCAGCATGGCTCAGCATGGAAACCTCTCCCTTTCTCCTCAGCATGGCTGACTCAGGAATTCTGGGAGTTGAAGTCCACGAGTCATAAAAGAGCCGAGGTTGCCTACCCCTGCACTAGATCAATAGGCTGCCTAGAATGTTATTTTCTCCTTCTCTTTTATGTTATGATAAAACTAGTTTAAAAATGTAAAGGGAATGTTTCTTTAAGGATTTGTTTTCAAAGATCAACATCTTTTTAAAAAGATAATAAAAGCCATGCTGTAAAATATAGATGATACAAAAGAAATACTGTAGCTATCCTCATCTGGGTTCAGAATCAAGTCTAGTTAATGATTGGAAAGGAGAGCTTTTATGTGTGCCTATCTGTATAGCAATATTCAGTTTGCTATAGGCTATAGGGCTATAAATTAGACTGAGAAGGAGAAAACCATCCCAAAAGGTGACAGCAGCAAACCACTTCTGTATTCCTGCAGAGAGAGAAAAAAGGCCAGACATTTCAATGACACCATCAGGAGTTGAGATCAACTTGAACAAAACTTTATCTACAAGTTAAACTGAACTTTATAAATGAAGGCAAATAAACGTAAACTGAACTTCAGAAACCCATAAAGCAATTTAAGATTGAAAAACTGTGACAAAGATTCTCATTTAGCAATTAAAGTACCTTGGTGATCAATCATTTGCAAATATGACAATAAAAAAACACGTTTTCCAAACAATGCAATTGGATCAAATTTCATGTGCCTGACAATAAAAACCTTCAATGTGAAACTAGTTACAGCAAGGCCCGTAAATTTCAGGGTTCTAATAACTAATTAAGGAAGCAGAGCTGAGCTTGTTAACTTGCAGAAAGAACTTTTTAGCTAAGTGCTGCACTTAAAGAAAAGCAGCTCAGGAAGAGACAGTTTGTTTAACTTTTTTTGCCCCTTGCAAAGGGGCAAAAAAAGAGAATGAGAGAAACATGTCAGGAATAGGGCAGCATATAGGAGAACTTTAACAGAATAAAGCACAATGATGTTCACAGTCTCTCTCTCTCTCTCTCTCTCTCTCTCACACACACACACACACACACACAAACACACATTCAGTTAGCAACCATTTACTTGACAACCAAGTTGTTTGAATGGAACGAAGTCACTAGGAGAGGATGTAGTCCTGAACCGATGACTCCTTTTAGAATTTCATTGTCAGTACGATATTTATTTCACACTAAACTCTTGGACAGTACTTATACACACCACTGATTTCAAAGAGGAAATTCAGGGAAAAACAGATAGCAGTGCCAATTTCTCAAAATGTTATATACTTTATTGCTTTAAAGAAGCCCACTGTACAATTGGTGAGTCCCATATTCTTATACAAGGTTACCAGCAGGCAATAAAAACACAAACAACATCTCCCCCAAAAGATACAGGAAGCCGAACCAAGGCACATAAAAACTTTGATGTGAAGGAAAAGCAAAATACTTACCAGAAGCCACAGTGGCTCACTATTTTCTTGGCAGCAAACACAATTTAAAGTGTGTCAGAATGGTCAGCAAGACTCATAATTTGTTTTGCAATAATTGTCCTTTGTCTGTTATATATTTCATTTAATCTCCAAAGAGAGTTATCTGCCCTACTTTATAAAGATTTTGGAGCATAAATGTGCAAAATCCAATAGCACTGTATTTCTTCCATGTAAAGAAGAGAATTACTTTGTTCCATACACACACCAGTTGAAAATGGTACTTAAATTTACAAATGAATGAATCCTAAAACCAGCAGCAATATGCAATTAACTGCACATAATCGGAAAGAGATATGCTCTCCGGAATAAACTCCATTGGAAATCTAATAAAGGTTATCAGGAAAATAAATATTACAAAATACCAAGCTGTTTTTGCAGTGTATTATGTACTAAATTTATCCTCATTCATTTCTAACCACAACAAGCATTACAAGCATGACAAACATTATAAAAAGAAAATCTTAACCACCCTTTTTTGGGCCATCTTTACATTTTAGGCCAGATCAGTAAATGGATCATGTGCCTCAATTGCATTGTCAAATTTACAAAATACAATAAAGTAAAATAACAACACCAAACTAAGTTGAAGTAATTCCTCATTTAGCTAATGAACTAATGCTTCTGGGTTTATTTTTATGTGAATACTCACATCTTTATCCCCTTCACAACAAAGATTTAAATTCCAGTATGTTAACAGTAAGCAGTTTCTTCCAATATAAAAAGTGATTTACGTACATCAAGCAACTAAAGAGCACCAATCCGAACAAGTATAAGAAACTCAAAATACTGACATTAAATAAGCATCTGCTCTACCTGAAGGGGGAAGTGCACAAAAGGCTTAAACATTTCAGTACAATGTTGTTTTTAAACAGAGATCAGATGTTCCAGCAATATGAAAACATGCCCTCTTTAAAATCTCAAAAGATCACTTATTTTCTCTTTTCTGTAAAAGTGCAAGTGCTAGTTTTCCTTCAAAAACTGTTGCCATTTTCATTATGCTCATAATGTTAGTGACAAAACACAGTGCAAATAGTAAGCCCATTTGTATTTTCAAAAAACTAAACTAAAAAATACCAATTCTGATCATATTGTATGAAATTAGTTCCTTTGGAACTATTACTGCTGATCATCTCTTCAGATACAAAGTTTGCTTATCAGTGCCTACTTATTTCCAATATTAGAAGGAAAGAAAATCTAAGTACAGCCTTTTTGGTAGTACCTGCCTCCACATGGCTGATGAAAGTAGATTTTAATATAACACTGATAAATTATAAGATTTTTTCTCACCTTGGATTTGAATGATGACTTGTACCCAAAAAGCTAGTTGCTTCTATCATTAATGTTCAGCATTACTTTTCCTTGAATAGGAATTCTGATAAATCTGGACTGTAACAGCAACCCATTAAATTTTTAGTTTGCATTCTTCCTCAAGCTGAAGAACTATGAGGTTAATCTGCCACTAAGTGTATCTAACTATAGTTTAAACCTGGTGGGGGTTTTTTTTGTTGTTGTTCAGTCCACGCTGGGCAAATTAGAAATCATCCAGTAAAGCAATGGAGGGCTCAAGCTGTTTGCAAGCAACATGCCTCTGAAAATTCTTTAGAGAAATCAAACTGCTTATCAAACGTTCTTTCTCTTTCCATATGAACATCATAACCACTGAGTTCATGTAATGCGTGGCAATGCTTTCAGGTATCCATTGAGCCAACATCTTTGGAGCAGAAATAATGCACAACAACTGCATTTGGGAACCGGGCAAAGGCACTATAAGCAGAAAAGAAAACAGTGTATCAGTTTAAATACAGTATTTTATACTAATTATTTCTGATGCTCCTTATAAAACAGCACTAATTTGACTTGTATTTTTACATATGTATGATGGATACCTCTTACATAAATCAATTTTTTTCCAAGGGCATATCTGCAATAGTATCTCTTTTGTTGAAATTTTAAATGCCTTGCTCCAGTGTCTTTGTTTGTCCCTTTGTGTTTATGAAAAGCACTATGTACAATAGTGCTTTCCTTCTTTTGTTGCAAATAACAGCTTTACTTTTTTCATTATAAAGCTATTTGGAAGAAAGTTTGTATCCCAGACAAATACAGCCAATTTCATAAAATTATGCACAAAGTGAGAAGCTATAATGTTGTGAAGGACTCTACAAGGTAATATGGAAAGATATAAGAGTGATTTCTAACTGGACAATCAATTTAAAAAACTGAACACAAGATGAAAATTGCAGTCTATAAGGCACAGAAGGAAGGCAAACCCTACCATGTATAAACGGCTCAATAATAAAGAATATGGTGGTGAAACTAGCACCCTTTTTGAAAGTAAAAATGTTAAGTTATATAATAATGGCCTAAACAGGTTGTAGCATGTGACTGATCCTGCCTGGTCTCCAAAACCAATCGAAGTTGTGCTTTGTTAATATTTTGAGGAAAGACCACCAGTTGAAAAAACATCCCAGAAAGCAACAGCAAACCAGCTCTATAGTATTGCCTCAAAATTTCTATCTGAACATGTCCAGAAGTTACCAGAAGCTGAGATTGATCTGAAGGAGCCTTTAGCTTTTACCACAGAACATGAGAACAGGATGTGGGAATAAACAGAGAATGTAAACTAGCTGTACTGCTTATTAAGGAACTGATTCATACAACAACATTTTAACAGCGTGATCTACAAAAAACATCTTGGAATAAGCACCTGTTTATGACTTGGTTGTAAATCTGAACATATTTGAAGCATGTTTCTGATATAAAATAAGAAATAGAGATTTGCAAGCATAAGATCTTGAAAAGAATTATTTAAATAAAATATATTTCAACATTAAAGGATTAACATCATTTTAAAAGGATATAAAATCTAAGGCTATTAAGTCATTCACTTAAATGACATTTTTCATATGTGACTAAATTTAAAAGGCTTATATCCTGTATCGCATCCAAGTGAGAAAGACTGCCATTTTACAAGATCAGTTATGAAACTACATATAAGGAAACCAATTTTTTCTAGTTTCCTAATAGTAATTTCACATACCTATTTCCAATCTTCTTTTTACACACACCACAAACTTTTTCTTCTGTGATTATGCATTTCACCTGCTGATGTAAAATCCGTTCTTCCTGCACCTTTGGCAAAATAAGAATAATTTTAGAAAAGAATAATTCCTTCAAAAGCATTTGACAAAAAAGAAACAGATATGGTCCTTTAACTAGTATGGGAATATGGGATCTCTGAAACAAGTTATCACTAAAAAAAAAATCTGACACATACTCGCAGGAATTCAGCATGGAGAAGCTTTTTAAGTATCTGATTGAATCGTTTCTTTTGGGCATTTTCTTCAAGGACTTTTTCCAAGAATATTCGGATCTCACTAATTTGAGTATTGGCTGGAAGGAGATTTATTGCCTAGAAATACAATAAAAAGATAATGGAAGAAGAAATTACATCAGTTGAAGTTCTTCCAAAATCAAATATAAGATAGAAATATGCATATAAATAAAAGAGAATATATAACTAGGTAACAACATCATCACATTGATTATGTTATTTAGTTGAGTAATGAAACATCTGCAAGCAAACAACCAAGCTCGGAGCGCACTAAAGACTGCAAACAAACAAACAAACAAATAAAATATGGTTCCAATTTTTAAACTATATACTTGCCATTTTATTTTACACTAATACTAAGCATGCTCATGAATATAGGAGAAATCTCCAGTCACAACTTATATATGCCCATAGATTGGAGATAATAGAATGAATGTTTCATAATCTCCTTCACTCCTTGAGAGTGCTTGTAGATGGAGAGTAAGCATTTCAACTAGAACAGCATTCTTTTTATGCAGCACTACAATCTAAAATGCTTTCCATCTAAAAAAGCAAAATTAAGAAAACCTTACCTTAGTAGTGTCCAATTTGCTGTGATGAAGTTCCAAAACCTGCAATGCAGCTTGAAGATTGGCTTGTGGCTCTAAGAGTTCCATTTTGATTGGTCCCAAGCAATGAACGCTCGGTGGTGAAAGATACATTCGGAGCAGAGACAAGTATACCTGTTTCACAAAGAACAAACCACCGTGTTGTTGTTGTTGTTTTTTTAAAAAACTCCAAAATAACTTGCTGTATGTCTTTCTCCAACAGAGGGAAACCTATTCTATACACTTGCATAAAAACTGGAGCTACAGTATAGGGTGAAAATATGATTTTAGGTAACAGAAGATAAACCATCCTCATGAGCTGCTGGTATATGAACACTGAAAAGAAATATATCTATCCCAAACTGCCAGAATGAAAAAAAAAGTTTCACAATTTCAGCCACCACTCTGTCGGCTGTAAAATGGATGCTAACTGGTTCCATATAGCCATAAGCACTCCTAGCTTAAAGTGTGTGAAACCAGTGGTTTCATTCAGTAGACTGAGATAGTTCTGCCAGAACAGAACTGAGGAGGAAAATAACTATGGCCTAACATTCTACATGGAACTGTTTATGAAGAATGTTAAAGCAGAACATAGTTGCTAGGAACTTACAGAGATAGCCTGGGATATGTAACACTGATCTTATAAACTACGCTGGCTTCTAGATTGGACCTTAAATACCAATATAAAAAAGCAGCTAACCAAATAATAACAATCCATTATTATGTTCTTTATAGCATTTAAGCAACTTTTTAATCCAATGAAAAATTATATTCTCTGATTTGCCAAATTAAATTAAGCATTCCACTATTTCGCTACTTTTACCTAATTGTTGCATAATGGCCTTTCAAATGTGAGTTCAGTCTCAATCTGCAAATTTATTCCAACAAAATCACATGTCAATAGATCAAATACTTTACTTCCTTCCCCAATAACAAGTGGGAAAGTAGATGGCGCTATTATAATTAGTACTGTAGGAAGGACAATGGTTTAAAGATTCATTCTCATTTTGCACTGCTCTTACTTCCTCCCCATCCCCACGCTGGGGATTTTTATTATTTTTAATAGAACATTTCTATTATCTGCATCTAATTATGTAGTAAATGTCAGTGTGTGTTTGCTAAGCACAGGGCATTAACTTTAAGATGTTGAAAAACAAGTTACTCACATCTGTACTGCCATCTTTGCTTCGGTCATAGTGTTTGTGACAATAACTGAAAACAACATCAACAAGAAAGTCAGAGCAAAACCTGAACAGAAGCCCAGCATATTATGAACTATATATTTTGAATTTTAATAAATCAGTTGATAGCAAATGCTAAAGATATTCAAACAGATTTCTCATTTGGCAAAAACACTGGACATGTCTGATTATTCTGGAAGAAACAAAAGTTATTGGAGAATACTTAAATTTATAAAATTAGAGATTTGGTAAGTTCTGCTGAATGTATTTTACCAAAGACTTATAAGTTCCAACATGATTTCAAAAGAAACAAGTTCAAAATCTCTTAAAGGTTATGGACATGTCTCACAACTGACTCTCTTTAAAGTCTTCAGAAATATTGAACAATGATTTCAGATTTTAACTTGAATCTACCTATAATTCTTTCTTGCATGGAATCCCTTTCAAATCTGTGTCAACAAAAATTGATAGCAAAACCATACAAGCTAGCTACACTTCTTTGAAACTGTATGCAAATTGTAATCTTTCTAGACCAAGGCTTTTCAACCGGTGGCACATTGGCACCTGGCAGGTGGTACACGACCTTGCCCAGCCTAGCCAAGTCTAGCAGGGGAGGGAACAAGCCAAAGCGGCGCAGCGCAGGACTTGCCGTGACAGAGTCCTCAGGAGCTGCAGGGCTGCTGGGGCGAGACAAAGGCCCCCAGGATCCGTACCTCCGGCTCACCAGGAAGAGAAAAGGAGGAAGGGGCAGAGACAGGAAAAGATATAAAAGGAGACAATTTTGGCAGGAGAGGGAGGAGAGAGAAAAAGACTCAGGAGAAAGAGTCAGAAGAGAAAGGGCTTTTGTCAGAGAAGCAGTGAGAAAGAGAGGAAAGGCTTTTGGGGAGGTGTGTGTGCATGAGAATGGGAAGGATTTGGAGAGATATATGTGCATGAGAAAGAGAGAAGAGACTTTTTGTGAGAGAAGCAGTGAGGAAAAAGGGAGAAGAGAAGGAAGGAGATGGGAATGAGAAAGAGGGAGGGAGGGAGGGAGGGAGGAAGAAAGGAAGGAAGGAAATTGGAATGAGAGGGAGGGAGGGTCTGAGGAAAGTTCTCCCTTAGCACTTGGCCAACAGCAGCCCTTCTGCCCTTTCGCCATCCCCTTGCCCCCTCCTCCTGGCCTATTCTGGTGGCCTCCCATCCTATCACTAAGGATGCTTTGGTTACAAAGCCGGGTCTCCTCTCGTGGAGAGGGAATGGGCCTCCCTCTGGCCCACACTTTGCCCTCCTGCACCCACCGTGAGCAACCTGGCCAAGGAGAGCGAAAGGGGATCACATAACCCTGGGACACTATGACCATCATAAATATGAATCAGTTGCCAAGCATCCAAATGTAAATCACGTGACCCTGGGGATGCTGCAATAGTCATAAGTGTGAAAAATGGTCATAAGTCACTTTTTTCAGTGCCGTTGTAACTTCAAACAGTCACTAAGCAAACTGTTGTAAGTCGAGGACTACCTGTACTTTATCACTTTTTTCCTCTTTTTTTTGGGTCATCAAGTTTTTGACACCTTGCTAGGCGACTGGTGGTACTCGAATACTGCCATATCCTAAAAGTGGTACAATCGGTGAAAAGGTTGAAACGCCCTGATCTAGACTATGTTGGAATGAACTGCCAAATTACCAAAACATTCTTGTTCATTACAGTGACACTGAAACTATTATTATACATTGTGGTTACATAAACTTTAAATTTAGTTTTGCATCAACAATAAAGTAGAGAGGCTATGTAGTTGAAAATAAGATGGACTAATAATTGCCAGGAGGTTGATGGTTATCGGTTTCAAAGATTACAAAGTGCGCTCGTACGTTTCAGCTATCTTGGTGTCCTTCAGGATGTGAACATATATAAATAGAGCTTGCTCGTGATTTCCCATCCGTCCCAAGAGCAGTGCGCGTTCTTCTAGGAGACCTAAGGGCAGGAGGAGAAAAGTAACACTCAGTGGCAATAAAGTTTATAAAGCAGTCTATAAGAATATGTATAGTGGTAAAGAAGAAAGAAGGAAAGAACCAGTAGGGGTGGTTGGAATTAAATATGCATTGCCATTTAAATTATGGGACTGTGCAAATCATTCAAGAGGTGCTCTGCAAAACACCACTCTTCAAATCTTTAAAAACCACCCTGTCTTTTTCTAGGCTTATATAAGTTCAGGAATGACTACTGACTAAATCAAAATATTTTATTACAATCATAGATCAGAAAAGTATTGATTATTTTTACAGACATGTCTAGTTACATTATTTTAGTGCCTGAAATCAATTTATATGGTTGCCCACCTGACAAATCTAACTCTGGGTGGCTAACAAGGATTAAAAAATATAATATAAATGATAGCTAACTAGCTAGCTAGCTAGACAGACAGATAATTCTATGTTTTTAACTATTTTAGAAGTTATTTCCAAAACACAAATTCATTGGTTTATTCTATTGCACACCAATGTGATCCCCCATAGAGCCATTTTTCATATATGATTTTTAATCAAAGACTGCAGGGACTTTTCTGTTGTCAATGCAGACCAAAGCCTACGGTTTTTATAGAACAGCTCTTAAATAACAGGTTGATAAAGACATACGTGGGAATCCTCTTAGTTCAATGCTAAAAAAAAATTCCCTGAAATACTGTAAATATTGCACAGCATGGGCGATTACTACTTACCATCAAAGGGGAAGTCACTGATGAGTTGCTCGGCATTGTAATAACTGGAACTCTCGAGAAAGCAAAGAAGTTTTTTCCGATACTCTCCAAGCTCCCCATCTTCCTCTCCAGCTGGCACTGGCGTTTCATCTGTCAGAAAAGAATGATGTCTTACTGTTGTTCTTCATGTTTGGCTCTCTGTAATATTCTACTAAAATGCACATAAACATTTTTCTTCCTTGACTGAAAATAATCAATATAAAGTTAATGTTTCTGTAGATCTCCCAAAAATGTTCTCTTATTTAAGTGAGCAACCCACACAATGCTTCCCGTAAACTGCAGAATAATTCTTGGGGCTCCCCTCTGCAACAATCCCTGCAACTCTACTCTTGCTTCTGGATATGCATAATAATATAAATAATGGGTGAAAATACCTGGAGGGAAAGAAGTGAGATATTCCTTCATTAGGGCTTGCACTTTCTCACAGTAGAGCTGAATCAGACAATTGTGAAACTCTGCACCAGACTCTGTCCAGATATCAATTACATGCTCCTGGAAATATATGTACATATCCCAAATATAAAAATTAATGCTATGTATCTCTAGAATTTTGTAATATTTCAAAATTTAAGTATCAGAATTCAAAATGACTATGTATCTCCTTATTTAACTATTACAAACTATTTTTCAATTTAAAAAAAGATGACTAAAATTACTTCTTTTGTAAATAATTTAGATAGTATGAGAAATAAAGTATGAGATTTTAAAAAGCAGATTATTACTTTAGTTCTTACCAAATAAGGAATAGCGAGGTTTTTAAAATTCTCTAACAAGAAATTCAGAATCCTTTTTCGCGGGAGGGATTCTACCTCAGGAAGATCTTCTGTAAATATCTGCCAAACAAATGGTTGAATTGTCAAAGCTGATATTTGCATACTTATTCTGATTTTATTAAAGTTCAAATAATAAGACCATTATATTATAAGAGCTACCATACTGGGATAAGACTTGGGATGCTACGTTAGCTTACCCTAACCCTGAAAGTTCACTGGGTGACTCTGGGGCAGTCACTATCTTTCAACTCAACCTGCCCCCACGGGACTGTTAAGCTAGGCAAAAACAGGAAGGAGGGAATGTTATTTAAGCCACCTTGAGCTTCTAGAACCAGAAGTAGTAACAAATAAAAGAAATATACAATACCCTCTGATCAAATATCTACAATTACGTTTTCTTTAACCTTCACAAAGACTAATCAATATTTTTCCAATCAATCCATCATTCGCTTTGTGTTTCTTATTAAAACCTGATTTGCTATTATGGAGTTGACTATTATTTATGATCTTAGGGCCTTAATATAGAGCCTGGAGGTAACAGTATAGCCACCATCACATTTTTAGCTCTGTTAAAATCTCTGCCCAAATTGCTTTAATAAATAATTTTAATATAAAAGAATGGGAAATTAGCATATTGGATCACAAAGCATTTGTTTTAAGCAAAATCCATCTTGTCCCCAAGTTACAAGTGACCTTTCTACTTGAAAAAGTCTTGAGACTTTTTATATAGTTCTTTAGTTTCTTTTTATTGTCAATAATGTAATCTAAAATTAGTATACATAGAAAAGTAAGTCATTCTGTTAAAACCTGAGATTAACTCTGCAAATATTCTGAATGAGCTCAGACAATTAGATGCTACAGAGTTTAAATTGTACTGCCTACTGAACAGATGCTTCATTCTTATTAGACAGTTTACAATATCATTTATAATTTATCTTCAAGGATAAATTGTTATTCATAGTAATCCCCATGTGGAGTATATAGTCATAATAATTACAAGTAATCCTTAACCTATTTAGTAGCTTTAGGAATATTAGTCAAACTGGCTGCAACCTGCCTAAGACTATTTGCTTTACTATCACAATGGTCAGTGAAGAGAACCCTTCCTCCTCTCTGTTTTTAAACGTCTCCAAGTATACTTACTTTTAATCCATCTTCTGGGAAATCCCTAAGTACCCAAACCGAATAGGAAAATATTAAATTCAAGTTCTCTGTTCCTACAGTATAAAACAAAGAAGTCAAATTAAAGAACTACAAAGATATCACAATGATAGAATATGGTGCAAGTGACTAGACACATCTTTTTTAACGCATCTTTTTTTTAAAACACACACACAGAGAGAGGGGGGGGAGGAGAGAGAGAGAGAGGAGAGAGAGAGAGAGAGAGAGAGAGAGAGAGAGAGAGAGAGAGAGAGAGAGAGAGAGAGAGAGAGAGAACATATACACACACCAACAAGCTTCTTAACTGCAGAGGACGATCAAGGAAGCAAGATTCACAGATACTTCCTTTCATTAACTTTAGCATCACAATTTAGCTGTTAGACTCGCAGGGGTAGTCAACCTTGGCTCTTTTATGACTCGTGGACTTCAACTCCCAGAATTCCTGAGCCAGCCATGCTGGCTCAGGAATTCTGGGAGTTGAAATCCACGAGTCATAAAAGAGCCAAGGTTGACTACCCCTGTGTTAGAGTATGGAATCTTCAGAATTGAGAAAGGAACTATCCAGCCCTCCTATATTAGCAAGTTCATCAAGGCAGGGTCTCTTTGAAGCTCAAGGCCTTTTTTTGCCAGTATATTTGCATGACAGAGAAGGTGCGCTTCTAGGGCCTGGAAAGATGGCGTTGCTTAACTGAAAGGACCCAGAGCATACAAACTCTGCCAGATCCAAGGGAGTTTTATATTCTCCCCTCCACTCCTGATTTTTAGGTCACAGCTTTCTTACTGCTACACATACCATGATTAGCACCACAGTTTCTGGAGATGCTATAAAAACTCCTGCCAGACATACTTTTGTGGCGTCCTTGGAGCTCTCTGAGCTTGATGGTTGGTGGTTGGAGCTTGGTGGACATTTTTTAGGAAAAAGTTCACTTACATTTTTGAGGGGGGGGAAATGCTATTCTTTGAATAGAATAGAGCTGGAAGGGACATTGGAGGTCTTCTAGTCCAGCCCCCCGCTCAAGCAGAAGAACCTATACCATCTCAGACAAGTGACTGTCTAGCCCCCTTTTAAAAATCTCCAGTAATGGAGCACCCACGATTTCTGAAGACAAACTGTTCCACTGGTTAATTGTCCTCACCATCAGGAAGTTTCTCCTTAATTCTAGGTTGCTTCTCTCTTTGTTCAGTTTCCAACCATTGTTTCTCGTCCTGCTCTCTGATGCTTTGGTGAATAATGTGACTCCCTCTTCTTTGTGGCAGCCCCTCAAGTACTGGAATACTGCTATCATGCCTCCCCTATTTCTTCTTTTCTTTAGACTAGCCAAACCCAAGTCCTGCAGCCGTTCGTATGTTTTAGTCTCCAGGCCTTTAATCATCTTAATTGCTCTGCTCTGGATTTTTTCCAAACTCTCAACATCTTTTTTGTGATATGGTGACCAAAATTGGCTGCAGTATTCCAGGTGTCGTCTTACTAGGGTTTTATAAAGCGGTACTAATACTTCGCGTGATCTTGATTCAATGCCTCTGTTTATACAACCCAGGATTGTATTAGCTTTTTTGGCTGCTGCTGCACATTGCTGGCTCATGGTTAAGTGATTGTCCACTAGGACTCCAAGGCCCCTCTCAACAGTTACTGTTTTTAAGCCAGGTCTCACCTAATCTGTATTTGTAACTTTGCTTGTAAACTTTGCTTTTTTCCACATTGAAACTCATGTTCATGTAAACATTAACTTCTCAATCTAATTTCTTATTTTATAAAGTAAATGTAAACATTGTTATGATGGGAATAAATCCAATCGTTACATTTTTGCTTGTTTTTGTGATANGAGGGAGAGGGGAGGGGAGAGAGAGAGAGAGAGAGAGAGAGAGAGAGAGAGAGAGAGAGAGAGAGAGAGAGAGAGAGAGAGAGAGAACATATACACACACCAACAAGCTTCTTAACTGCAGAGGACGATCAAGGAAGCAAGATTCACAGATACTTCCTTTCATTAACTTTAGCATCACAATTTAGCTGTTAGAGCATGCTGGCTCAGGAATTCTGGGAGTTGAAGTCCACGAGTCATAAAAGAGCCAAGGTTGACTACCCCCTGTGTTAGAGTATGGAATCTTCAGAATTGAGAAAGGAACTATCCAGCCCTCCTATATTAGCAAGTTCATCAAGGCAGGGTCTCTTTGAAGCTCAAGGCCTTTTTTTGCCAGTATATTTGCATGACAGAGAAGGTGCGCTTCTAGGGCCTGGAAAGATGGCGTTGCTTCACTGAAAGGACCCAGAGCATACAAACTCTGCCAGGTCCAAGGGAGCTTTATATTCTCCCCTCCACTCCTGATTTTTAGGTCACAGCTTTCTTACTGCTACACATACCATGATTAGCACCACAGTTTCTGGAGATGCTATAAAAACTCCTGCCAGACATACTTTTGTGGCGTCCTTGGAGCTCTCTGAGCTTGATGGTTGGTGGTTGGAGCTTTCGTGGACATTTTTTAGGAAAAAGTTCACTTACATTTTTGAGGGGGGGGAAATGCTATTCTTTGAATAGAATAGAGCTGGAAGGGACATTGGAGGTCTTCTAGTCCAGCCCCCCGCTCAAGCAGAAGAACCTATACCATTTCAGACAAGTGATCTAGCCTCCTCTTAAAAATCTCCAGTAATGGAGCACCCACGATTTCTGAAGGCAAACTGTTCCACTGGTTAATTGTCCTCACCATCAGGAAGTTTCTCCTTAATTCTAGGTTGCTTCTCTCTTTGTTCAGTTTCCAACCATTGTTTCTCGTCCTGGTCTCTGATGCTTTGGTGAATAACGTGACCCCCTCTTCTTTGTGGCAGCCCCTCAAGTACTGGAATACTGCTATCATGCCTCCCCTATTTCTTCTTTTCTTTAGACTAGCCAAACCCAAGTCCTGCACCGTTCATATGTTTTAGTCTCCAGGCCTTTAATCATCTTAATTGCTCTTCTCTGGATTTTTTCCAAACTCTCAACATCTTTTTTGTGATATGGTGACCAAAATTGGCTGCATTATTCCAGGTGTCGTCTTACTAGGGTTTTATAAAGCGGTACTAATACTTCGCGTGATCTTGATTCAATGCCTCTGTTTATACAACCCAGGATTGTATTAGCTTTTTTGGCTGCTGCTGCACATTGCTGTCTCATGGTTAAGTGATCGTCCACTAGGACTCCAAGGCCCCTCTCACAGTTACTGTTTTTAAGCCAGGTCTCACCTAATCTGTATTTGTAACTTTGCTTGTAAACTTTGCTTTTTTCCACATTGAAACTCATGTTCATGTAAACATTAACTTCTCAATCTAATTTCTTATTTTATAAAGTAAATGTAAACATTGTTATGATGGGAATAAATCCAATCGTTACATTTTTGCTTGTTTTTGTGATAACTATTAACCATCTTTCTGGATATATAATACAATATACCACAACACCAACTACAAAGAAATTAAATCGACTTTACTCACCTAAATGTTGTAAATACTCAACAGTTCTTTCATGGCCCTTCAAAGGAGAATTAGCTTTTTTGGACTGATCCACTAGCACCTGCAAGGCTTCGGCAAAATAGAACTCTATTTCATTATCTTTTAAGTTAAACAGTAGGATTGTGCAAAACTACTTGGAGGACTATTCTGTGACGTATCCTTCCCAACTTGCTGTTCAAAGCATTATTGTGTGGAATCCTTTTCAAGGTTCAACATGGCTGCTTTGAGGGCCATCTACAACATCTGAACATAAAGACGCATGCCAGATGTCATTTTCACTCTGGTGATAAATCTGAGAATGCTGTACTATAAACTATGTAGCCCAGCATGAATATCAAAAAATACTGATCTCACTTGCTAGCTCACTCATTTGAAAAAATTGCCCATCGTACATTATACTACCAAAAACGAATAGCTTCAAGTGACATGGAAACCCCTTCTTCCCTCTCTCAGTACTTACCCTTTTCATGGAGACCTTTCTTCTCATACAGTATGATTAATTCACTGTATTTGTGAGCTTTCTTGAGCACGTGCTCACTTTCCTCAATATGGCAATGATTATTCTCCAGTCTCAATAATGGTGCCACTAAGGCTACATTTGTCTGTAATAAGAAGCAATTTAACGGAATCAGAAACAAATACGCATAATCAAAATGAAAAGTGAATCAAGGAAATGAGATCATTAAACTATTTTGCAATTAATGAGATTAGGCTATTAATAGAAATTGAATGGCAATTTACCCTTCTCCCTTATAAACATTCTACTATATGCAGTTTCAATAACATTAAGGTACTATCACAAACCTACAATGTCCTTTTGCCTATTAACTTATGCAACTTAAAAGTTGCAAGGCTTATAATAGTTATTTTCACTAGGAATGAAGGTAGCAAATCCTCTTGACTTCACAACTAAAGCTAATGAGGACTTCCAGGGAAAAAAGATCAAACTGAAGACTCCTCTGTTAAAAGAAATAGATTGGCTCTTTGTAATTACTCTCCTGATAAGACATGAGATCATCCACAAGTGCTCCGTACAGGTGTTCCCTTTGAAGAGACTGCAATATTATAAGAAACTTTCCTGTGGGAAAATACTTTTGTTTTGAATTATTTAAAAAATTGTAAGATGGGACTTTAAAGGTTGAAAACTAGAGCGAACTAAAGGTAATAAACATTATATTTAAAGGTGGAGAACACCTAAATTTGACTTACTATACAGAATACAAATATATAAAATAGTATTTGACATATTGAATAATATTTTTGAATAACAGACTCAGAATTTAATTTAATTTAAAGAGTGTCCTCTACAGACAGACTGTGTTTAAAAGACATTATGGAAGAGGAACAAGTTTTACCAGACAAGGTCAAGACTGATGTGAAAATGAATTTTAAAATGACAAGCTACAAAACTGTTATGGAAAAGATGCTATATTGGACATATAAAAGAACCTGGCTGATTTCTTAATAATTAAAATGATATACAAATAACAAACCAAGAGACAAGCATGGATAGTCTTTCTATATTAGATTTACAAGAGGCTTGTTTATGCTTTGAAGAATTTTATGAAAATGGACAAAGAAAAAAATGGAAAGAATTTTTTAGGGCATAATTTGAAGAAACTAAAGATCAAAACTATTAAAACTACAAAGGAGTGATATGAAGTTGGTTTATTTGATCAAGGTTAAAGTATTTATGTTGTTAACTCTGGTAATCCTCAATGGACTTTTGTGATCAGGTATAAAATGACAAGATTATTAAGAAGTTGTTTATAAATAAGAGATGGGATATGAGAAAAAAGATTCATTGTATTTTAAGAGACGGTGATAAATTACTAAAATGGGTTATAATTGTGATGAAGGGGAAGTCATTTCTTTACATATTTTTCTTTTTCTTTACTGTATTCTTATTTTTTCCTTTCTTTTTATATTTTTTCTATAGTTTTTATTTGCATCTTTTTATTTTTGTTTTTAGTTTGTATTAATTTTATCATTGTCATTTTAATTTTTAATAAAATTACTAATTTTAAAAGCGAAGTTAGATATATGTATTAATGATCTGAACAATGTTTTAGCCACAATTAAATGTATTTTCTGATTTTAATTATTTTAAGGGAACTGTCCATAAAGATTTCATGAGATTCTTCACTCTCCTCCAGATTGTACTTTAAAATGATTTTTAGTATCAATTCCATCAGGGAGAAGAAGAATATTTTTTTAGTTCAGTATTAGACCTGGAATCCCATCAGCCCTTTAATGCAAACAATATTTGACCATGTTTTGTTTTAGAATTTCTCCTAAAGACAAAATATTTGTTTGGAATTAACTAAAAAAGAAAGACATTTCTAAAGCAGTCTCCTTCCTCCATATTTGCCTGTATGTATCTTTAGATCTTTCTAAAACCCAATTGGTATTTCACTATAAACTTACACTTCACTTCTGCTCTGAATTTCCAATTCAAAAGATGAAGAGTACTCACATGGAGGAAACATTTCAACAGGGTAGTATCAATTATCTGTATCAATTTCTTTTTGGATTTTATGGTAGGGGTTCCCTCCATGAGGGGAGATGTAGTGGACTGATGGTCAGAATCATATAGCTTCTTCACTAATTGACTTCTTTTCTGTAAAGAGGAAATAAAGTAAGGCTACACCCTGCCCACATTACTCCAGATAAAAACCAATGAAGCCTCATTCTTCTAGTTTTTCTGTACTCCTTAATTCTAATTACTCAGATCTCTGTCTTCTTTTTCCACTGTTTCATTACACTTGACTCTCTTCTCTCTACATATGGCCAAAATCTTGACTGCAAGCTTCCTGAGACAGGGACTCACTTCTGCACTATATAGAGCAGGGGTGTCAAACTGCCGGTCTGCAAGCTGGACACATCATGCAGAAGCCGCGCCCACCCCATTGCCGGCAATGGCAAAACAGTGCCGATACGTTGCGTGATGTCACGTAATGTCGCGAGTTTGACATGTCTGATATAGAGCAAGACAGTGAAAGTTGCTCATTCAGAGAAGCTGCAATTTCATTTTCTTAGCATGATGACATCTCATATCAAA
Organism: Protobothrops mucrosquamatus; assembly: GCF_001527695.2. NCBI lineage: Eukaryota > Metazoa > Chordata > Lepidosauria > Squamata > Viperidae > Protobothrops > Protobothrops mucrosquamatus. The sequence continues at coordinate 221,644 of NW_015388544.1, read as the reverse complement.
GCTCTAACTTAACCAGCAGATCATAACTTGCCCTCCCTTAAGTCCATTTTAAATGTTAAATAAAACAAGAACATGACATTCTATACTTGTTAAACAAATCCGGAGGTGGTGTCCAACATAAGGAGCCATTTGGAAAGCACAATAAAAAGTTAAATGCTTACGTGAGTTAGGTAGTCTATAAGTGCTAGGTGTGCTTTCTCCAGCTCTGCTGCAGAGAGACCTGGCACTGCATTTGGATACTGGAGCTGTTTTTTGTAATCACTGGGCAACAGTTCAGGATAGAGACCTATCACATGAGTAGGATCTGGAAAAAAAAATCTCACATGTGTGGTAGGTCAAAATATTTTCAACATAAATGCAAAATATAACAAATTTAAATTTAAATTCACAGTACTTATCTCTTTAACTTTCTTTTACCATAAATTGACTAAGATATATATCAGTAGTAAAATATTATGGATTCAACAACATGAATAGATACATAGCTGGTTTGAAAATCATAGTGTCCATTAAACTGGAAAGAAATATCAAGTGAATTTCAATAAGCTTAATCATGAGCTTTGTGTTCTTCAACATTTTAATTAATAACTTGAGTGAGGGGGTTGAGAGAATGCATATCAAAATTGTAGGCAATATAAACATAGTAGTTAAAACATGAAAATCTACCTGTCCCAAGTTTAGCAAAGACTTGCATTGATTCATCAAAGCGCTTTTGGCAGAACAGGTTGAAGGCATAAAGATTCTTAATATGATGGATCTGTTGTTGTTTTTCATTGTCAGAATCGTCTTTCATATCCTAACAAGTTTAAATAAAAGCAGAAAAAAAATACTTTATTCACCATAAACTCTGAAGTAAAAAGAAAAACAATAAATAAAGAATTAAAAAGGCAAACCTTTAGAAATAGCATACTGGCTCTTAAGGAAATTGATCCTTGATAATGAAAAAATATAATTGAATATACTTGTGGGGAAAATTGTTCATGCAAGCCAGGAAATATATTTCTATCTCAGTTATGCTATTCAAGAATAAGAACACAAGTACATTTCTTGAGTATTTTAAACTTTATTGTCACATTTGTAGTCCATGAACAGAGACCATAATAAATATCTGAGTAATATATAGTAGACTTAAATAAGAAGTACAGAAAACCAGTGCATTCAAAAATAAAACTGCAGCAAATGGATGAAACAGTGACATAACTTAGTTACTGTTCTTAGTATGCAATCTCCAGTCCCCGAATTGCATATAACTACTGTACATTCCAAAGCCTTGAACACAACTCTCCAAACCCTTCCCAACATTACTGCTAAGCTATAAACTAATGTGACAGGAGGAGAAAAATATGAAATACATGAGGAGCAATAATATTAACATGATTTAAATTGATGTAAGGCAAGTGATGCTGTTATTTCCAAAAGGTTGTGTAGTTTTGGCATAAGGAAGAGCTCATGATTGATTCTCGCAAACAAGAGATACCGGTATTAACTATCATTTGAGTGTTTTTGTAGCCCTCTTTCATAGGTAAGTACAATCAGATTAATAAACATTTTTTATCCCACACGAGTTGCTTACTTTGCATAAGAAGACAAACTAATTAAATTTCCACCAAATTATTTTATTTTAATTTTGTTCCAAATTTAAAGACTACGGTTATAGACTTCAAAGCAAGCTTTGTATTGTGACTTGTTCCCAAAATGTAACACTTTCTTATTTAATGAAGTAATCCCTGATTTGTTCATCTCCACTATGTTACAACCAAAGCTTGTTATAATCAACCTGTTGATACAATGACTTTAAAAAACAACATCTTCATAAAAATTAAACCAATTTTACAGGTTTAGAGGATAAGCATTATAGTCTGCATTTACTCATCATATGCCTAATTATCAAATAATTTAATCTTGAAAGACACTTTTACTAGATAGCAGCTTATAAATGTAATTATTTGTCACAGAGTCACTCAACTTCTGTCAACATACTAATTTATGGCTTTGTGGGTCCCAGTTAGTTATTTAAAACACAGTTAGCTAGGTTCACACATCATACTAAACCAAATATAACTGATACCTCACTATGGTTTAGTATGACACAGGACCCCAACTATAGGCTGAAAATATATTTAATCTTTCACTTACCGCCAATTGCAAAGCCAATTCAAACTGCTTATCTTGGAGGAGTTGCTGGATCTGGGTTGCAATGGAAACTGGAATGAGGCGCCAAACAAAATGATTGCTGGCCACATATACAATATTAGGACTAAAATAAGGAAAAAGATACAGTCAGCAATGTACCTTAATAAAAGTAAAGGGCTCACCCCTTTGCTCAACAACTCTAAAATAGTTCAACAATATTTTATATGCAAACAGGAGCGAAGTGGATTAATTAAAACTTTCCTACCCTCCAGAAGTAATGAAGCGTGGCCGCTGCAGTTCAATACTCTGAACCAGGAGACGGGGCTCAAATGTACGAATCTCTACATATCTTGGCAATACTGCAATCACGTATGGAGTCTGATGTTCTATTATGGAAACGAAATAGTCGGCAACAGCCTACAGACCTAAACAACTTTCTATGCAAGAATAGCAAATGTTTTATTACTTCCTTTATGCCCCTTGGCTTTGTAATCATTTCTTTTTCTAACACTACTATTCTTTATGAAAACAACATAACCTCATCTCAAACCACTGTAGTTCTTGGACTCAAAAGAGACTGCTAATGTCACTGGGTTTCTGGTATACTGACTACAATATTTATTTAATAGAATTATACACTGTCTTTCCTCCAAGAACTTAAGGGATTAGCCATTCCCCTCATCCCTCCTCTTTTTCCCCACAACAACCCTGTGGAATAGGATGGGACAAAAGGAGTGACAGGTCCATAGTCACCCCATGAGTATCCATGGCCGAGGCTAAACTAAAATCCGAGTCTCTCCAAACCTTACCTAATTTATTAACCATCAAACCACACAACAAATGAAAAATTCTTTAATTATTCAGGCTGCACAGTCTGATTTATTATAGGTTGTTAAACATCTGATATTGTTAGCTTACTAACTGGTTATCTTTGGCTATACATTCAGAAATCCCGTAATCAGCAGATTAATAGGATATAGAGCAGGGGTCTTCAAACTTGGCCCTTTTATGACTTATGGATTTCAACTCCCAGAATTCCTCAGCCAGCGTGCCTAGCTGAGGAATTCTGGGAGTTGACGTCCACAAGTCATAAAAAGGCCAAGTTTGAAGACCCCTGATATAGAGAAACCTTTGCACATGTTACATTAGAAATTCTTGAAAGAAAATTTTGCCAAAGCATGGACTTTTCTCAATTTTTTCTCAATTGGATTAATATGTGGTATTGATTTAGCATTCTTTACATAAGGGTTATTGTAAGTGGAATGTCATTTGTCAACCATTAAGTAGTTCCACAGAACTCATACTCAACAGTCCATTATGATCCTAACTAAAAATGTATTATGCAACCTTGCTGAAGTAGCTTGGCTCTACTTTTAAACACAATTCTATGCAGCATTAAAGTCCACAAGGAAACTTTAGAAGATGTTGATAAAATTCCACCTTTATTACTCACAAAACTAACATTTACTCTGGGAAAATACAGATTTTAAAAGAGCTGGTAAACCTTTCTTTTTCTTGAAAGGCATGAATCATTAATGTCATTAATACTTCAAATCGGCTTATCACAAAACCAACTGATTTATTACACAATGCATTTAAGATGTGTAAAATATGGGATGACAGTATACTCAATTAAACATCTCCTACACTTATTTGGCCTGGATGCATTGGCTTCAAATAAACCTCCTGAATTACCATTACCAGAATGCATTTTAGTTTAGTAGAATTATAAAGTGTATTTAAAATATTAAATATAATTTCTATGAATTTAAGAAAAAAATAATTCAACGTGTTTATTTTCTGTATTTACCAGATTCCTCAAATATACAAAAAAAAAGCTGATACCAGTGCTGATGGATCCCTTATCCATGGGTTCCTTTAATATTTCACTTTGGGTAGATATTCACAAAATTGTAATATGATGACTGTTGTTTAAAGAATGGGAATACATGCCAAAATTTATTACTATCTACAAATTGTTGGTTTTTATATAGTAATAAATTAAAATTTGAGCAAAGAAAATTATTATTCAAACAGTAGGGAAAACAAAGCTGCTTTGGATTCACAAACTTGAATTATAGATAAACACTATCTATCTATAAACTGGCATTTTATCAATACAACAGAAAGATAACTATCATCTCATGTAGTCAAATGTCATTATTCATTTAAAAATCAAGGTGTATTATTTTTTCTGTGTGTAACACATTTTCTCTTTAGAGCTAAGAATTTTTAATTTTACTTATTCTTACCCATGGCTATTGGGATATCTGTCCAGTTGAAGGCACATTTCTGTGTACAGACTCCTTCTTCATTCAACACAACAGTTAGATCATCTTGGCCTACAACAACTTTGCCATCTGCTAATGGGACTACTAATGGCTCAAGCTGCTTTCCTGTAGGGAATAGTTCCTTAATTGATCCCTTCCCATCTACCTGTGAATTAAT
>NW_015388544.1:169215-216467 GCF_001527695.2 Protobothrops mucrosquamatus | reverse complement strand
TCTATATAAAGGATGTTCCTAAGCACAATCTCCATAATTAATTCTAGGAAAAAGAACTCCCAGAAAATAAAAAAACATAGGAAAAAATTATAAAATTAAAGACATTTGAATGAATCTTTATTACAGCTAAAGGCCAGGGATAAATGGTACCTCTGAAAAGAATTAAATACAAGAAAAAGCGAAGTAATACAGGCAATTGACGTATTGATATAAAAAGCATGTTAGAACTGTGGGAGCCCTGTCAGTAATTGATGCTTGATTTTCATGGCTGCTGAGCAGTATTTTGCTATGGTCTGAAATATAAATTATTTACAAACAAGGATGGATATATAAATATAGTCAGGTTACCCAAGGACCAATGTAAAAGAGGTATATTATAGATGTTATGAACCTTCCTATAGTTGGTAAAATAAAATAACACATGTTGGGGGGTTTTCAACATCTCCAGTTCCAAGCAAGCAAATACATTTCTCAAATGGGATTTTAAAATATCTTCTCAATAGTATTGCCCAGATATTAAACATTGTGCCTTGCCCAGAAAAAAAAGGTTTCCTTAATTTGGGGAATGTTAGTAAAGAGAGATAAATGGTCATTTCCCAAGTCCTTGAAACCCAAATCCTATTTCTCTGTAAAACTGTTTCCTTCTGCTGAAAATCCAGTGTTTTTAAATGTCTTGAGAAGTGTATGTTTAACATGGCCATAGCCCATGGTTCATAGAAACTATGATGACAACCACCAGCAACGTACTTTTAAAATTATTTTTGCTCCATTACATTCTATAGTTTAAAATTAAAGACAGATCATAAGATTTTAATTTTTTTTAAAGCTATTTTAAGCATTGCTATTTCTTTTATTAAAAAAACTGACATCATCAATATATATGTGAATGCTCCAACACTGGAAGTTTTTAAGAGACTGGATAGCCATTTGTCTGGAATGGTATAGGGTTTCTTGCCTGAGCAGGAGGTTGGACTAGATGCCCTCCAAAGTCCCTTCCAACTTTATTATTATTATCATCATCATCATCATCATCATCATCTCCCTGAGTTTCGTAGAATTCTATCTTTGTTTTTAGTTCTTTCTTAATCAATGTTATACTTCATCAAATAAACTCTGAAAGAGAAGCTAAGTAACTGTTAAATTGGGCTTAAGAACTAAATCACTCAAATTATTTTTGAAAATGTTTTCTGAATAGAAAATCAATGACACTTTCAATCAATGACACTTTCGAACCAAAAACTATACTCTAACATGAATGACAGAATGCTAATGAGACTGAGATGAACAGTACCTAAATTTGATAAATAAAAATAATAAATAATACTGCACCTGCAGCTCATGGAATTTTCGGTCCTTCCAATAAAACAGTTGTAACTTCTTTCTCACTGCCACACACATTCTCAGGACCTCTTCTCCAGTATCAGAGTGCTGTAAAAAGAAATTTCTCTCTAAGTATCAAAGTTGGAAAACACAATATTAAACTCTGCTCACACACAATGTTACACCATTGTTTTCTTAAATATGGCTTATTCCATAATTGCTGTCCTGCAGTATGCTAAGCAGTAAACTGTGGCTTGCAAATTACTATGGTTGCATTCCCTCAATTTGTGCCACAAACAAACAAGCCTCATTAGTGTATTATGTAACTCCACTGTCTATGCAATCTCATGTTTTTGACTTGTTTCTAATGGACCTGAGCAGGCCTTATTGTCATTCTTTCCTTGATTATCTTTTCCCCTCCCTAAAAACAGGCTGAAATAAAACCCATTTCTCAGTAGACCCAACAGAACTGCTGGTTCCAACTGCAGTCAGTTAAGTGACTGTATTTTAAGTATGATCTTTAAAATGTGATTTTCAGAAGTAGTGAATGATCACATCTCCCCCATCCACCCTGAATATTCATCAAGTAATGAATTTTAATCTAACACACCAAATGTTCAAGAAGGCAAGCAATGGGCGGAATTCCCCCTCAAAAATACCTTACATAAATTGTCTTTCTCATTCCAAGCAACTTTCACAAAAATAGAGAAAAAGTCTTTGGCGATTTAATTGCCTTGGCTTGGAAAGCTATTTGGCAAAGGAAGAAAGCTAGAATTAGACTTAAAAAACAGAAGCTTTCTCTTACCAGAGGGAACATTATATGATTAAATATTTGTTTATGATTAAAAGAATGGATAACCCTTAGATATAATTAGATTTTTATAATAAGATATGATTTATAACTAAAATAGCACCTCTTTTTTGATATGGGAAATATGAAAATACGAAGATGGCTTCTATAAATGAAACTCTTAGCTATATAACTGTAACTAATCTTGAGAAAACTATAACTGACAAAGATATTCCGAATATTGATGGGAAATTAAACTTAAATAAGAACATGAAAAACAGGATATTGATTTAATAAAGAGATTTTAATTGCAAATACATTTGAAATATAAATTGGTTAGAAAAGAGGTTTTAAACTGATATTATTGTTATCTGTATAATACTAGAAAATATGATGAGGATGTTTATATTCAATTTTGTATGTATTAATAGTAGCAAGAAATATATTTGCATAGTGTTGGGAAAATGAAAACAATCTGGGAAAAAAGGAGGGAAAAACACTGGATTGTGCAGTATTGAACTAATTGATACTGAAGAAGTTAATGTTAAATATGAGAACCTAGACAACACGTTGTTTACTAAGCAGTAAAGATTGTAATTGTTAAAAATTAATAAAGTATTAAAAAAAAAGAACGCAAGCCTGGATCCTCTTTTCATTACATACCTTCAGATCACAAGTAAAGAGAGTGGCACCTTTTGCCTTAGAAACTGTTGTAATCTGTTGAAAAGTCAACAGATCGTGAACATAAATGTTGTTTTCTGTTTGGGACAAAAAACATAAATTACTGCTTAAATTAAGCTATACACATGCTGCTACTGAAATCTCTACAACTTTCTCATAATGAATAATGCCGCAAACATTATTTTATTTTCAAATAAAATGGGAAATTTACAAATATCTCCCATTGTTGATTCCACAATGATTCTGAATCTCAAAGAATCTCCATAGTAAGAGTAATGGACAATGTAAAATTTGTGAACTTAAATAATGGTTAAAGAAGATAACAAAACATAAAGTGTTTTTTAAAAATTAATGTGACCTTAAAAAATTAAAATAAGAATTAAGATCAGAAGTAAAGCAAAACACTGAAATTCAAGTTAACAGAACAAATTCATGCATTGCCAACTCAGAAATAAATTCAAGATTTAGCAAAGAAGTCCCATAGTCTTGTAATGGCTGCCATGCCTTGTTTCAAAACAAAATTAATCTGAACAATTATTTCACTTACCTAATAGGCTGACCAAAATTTTGAACTGGGAAACAACATGGATCTATTAAAAATAAAAAATAAAAATCTTGTAAATAAACTTTAAGTTTGTTCAAAGTTAACTTGCGCCAAAGGACTATAAAATGCAATTGATTTATCAGCAGATCCTCATCTCCAGTAAGGTAACGCTTTAGTGAAAATTATGGAATATCTGATGAAATAAACTAATTTGTAACCCTCTATTAACAGGTTTTTTTATGTCACATAACAAACATAATTTTATGATTTAACAGTTACACTAACTAGAAAAATATTTAAATTCCATAATAATACATACCATATACAATTTATAAATGTCTGAATGAACTGATATTATAAGTTGGGAACAGTATTACAACCACATCACTTAGGAATTGAATTGCTGGTCCCAATCGCAGTTGGTTAATGAAAACTAATAATGGTAATAAAGGTAATACATTAACTTCCTGAATTACACATGGTACAAAGATAACATGAGTTTCTTCCATTCCATTTTAATAGCACTGTTTTTAAAAAAATTTAAAAGTCATATTCCAAAATAAAGAGCTGGTGCTTTTTTTCCAAAGTGTTTAAGATGATATTCAGTTCTCATTTTGGACATTTTTGCCATTTTTTTATTTCTACTGTTTTGTTGCAACTTGAATGTAGTGTATTCCAATGAAATTTAAAATGATATGACAGTCATGTTTTGACAAGTCACCACACATTTTAAAAATAAAGAAATGCTAACTCCCTTTTCTTCCAAAATGAATACTTACCATTTTCCTTTTTACTTAATAACTCAAATAAATGAGAGCTTAATCTTATCTTCCAAAATATTTATCAATGTGGATGGAGAATAAACATATTTCTTATTATGGGACAGCAATCACGAACACACTTATCACCCATAACAATAATGTAAATCGAATATGAAAATAATTAAAATATTCTAGATTGTACACCCATTTCCAATCCCACCAACCTTTTAAAATAAAGCTGAGGTTTCACAGAAATTAACAATCTTAGTTGAATCTAAATTTGCCACACCTACCTGCTGTATTTTCTTGGAGAAGTTCTTGTTTGATTTTTCTAATGTGACTTCAAACCTATTGCAACCTATCAAACAATATATGGATTTAGATAAGATATATTATAACTAACTAATCAATCTGCATTTATCAGTTAAGGAATAATGTCATATAAACTTCTGAACTGAGATTAGAGGAGGTGCAAGTCTCACAACTTCATTTGAAGATTGCAAAAAAAATTGTTCTGCACATTACAGCATATCCAGTTATCAAAAAATCACTACTGACTATCCAATTATTAGGAAGATTCCACTATTAATTTTCATTTCAAGACAATCTTTTTTTCTGTGAATTCAGGGAGTCCCAGAAATTGAGATATGGTTTTGCAATCTTTTCAGACTAATGGACAGACTTTAAAAGTTACTTTTTACAAGATAACATTTATAGTCTATGTCAGGGGTGTCAAACTCAATTTCATTGAGGGCCGCATCAGTATTGCGGTTGCCCTCAGGGGGGCCAGGTGGGTGCGGCCTACTGGGTGGACGTGGCCAGCTTTACATCATTCGCGTCAAGGATGCCTGTGGGGGCCTGGACAGGAGTGGGACAGATCTGAGGGTCTCTGGCAGAAAGGGGTGGGACCAGGGCAGAGCCCATCAAGCCGGATATGTGAAGTAGGCGAGGGCCATTTGCTGGCCACTTCCAGGCGATGGTGCATTTCTTCATTCCTCATAAAGCATGCACCCAGGGGGTAGGGCCGACGCGGCAGGGGCTGGTTCCTCGCTGTTTCCAGACGGCCTTGTGGAGCTAAGACTGAATGCATTTCAGCATAGATGGCCACCACAAAATTGTACATTGGCCCCCGGCCGGCATGGGCCAGGGCCAAGGCAGCGGGGGCCGTTCCCTCACTGTTTCCAGGATGGCTTCGCAGGCCACATGAAACCACTTCGCGGGCCGCATCTGGCCCCCGGGCCTTGTGTTTGACATGTCTGGTCTACATGATAAGAATGTTACTGTGATGAGGGGATTCCCAAGTTTGTGAGATTTATACGGGACAGAACTGACCCAAATCAGCCATGATCATATAATGAAGATCTAATTCAACTAGTTCGAATGAGTTGTTGATTTAAGGGAGAGAATTTTTTAACAATTGTAACTCATACATATTTCTATTCTAATTTCATATTTTACAAACTAGTTTCAAGGCAAAGGAATCAAGTATGAATCTGATTGGCTATTTAAAATATGTTTCACCTAATTCTAAAATATAATGAAATTTTGCTTGGAATTAAACATGCTACATGGAACATGGGATATTTCAAGTCAGCCAATAAATTCTTTATTAAGTTTTATCCACAGCGATTGGATTATAAATAATATTAAATTTATTTCTCAAATAAGCTTTAACTGGAAGGATTCACACAACTTGCAAAGCAAAATGGTGGAGTTCATGTAACACACTAAACCTAAAACAAAAAAACATAAATCAGCACTATACATAAACCAGCCAGCGAAATGCTAAAACATGTTTCTGGTTCTTGGCATATATTCTGTCTAGCTACCTACAGGGCCTATCTTGTATGAATCTGCCCTAAAATACAATGAAGTAACAGATGGCTCTCAACTGTCCTTAGCTGTTATTATTTGGTTAATATGCGAAAGTATAGTAAATCATTACAAACTTACCAGTTTCTTTTCGAATTCTGTAAAGTAGAAGATGTCCTTGTTTAGTCCCAACTAGGAGCCATTCTTCTACAAATGAAAAAACATTTAGTTTGCACCAGTAATATTCTATTTTTTCCTAAGAAATTCAGAGTTTTACAAATATTTCAATAAAAATTATTTTCAAGTAAACATATATTTTCTAAGGCCAAATTTACAGGGCAATCCTACCCATATTACCAAGTCAAATTGCCTTTATTCCCAGGAAAGCCTGTGCAGAACCTTATTCTAGAACTAAATATGACTTTAATGTGGGTTTTTTATAATCAAACATTGTAAGTTTTTTTGAGTATTGGAAAGCATTTGAGAATGTTATACAGTACAATATTTGAAATGTGTAATTTCTGGGAATTTCACTATTCCCAGAGAGGAAGAAAATACAAGCTACAAGTTGCATACCCCATTACACTTTATTAAAATAAGTGTAGAAAAACCATAACACACACAAGCATTCCGGCATTCATATTAATTTATTAAATGTGAATGCCGCTTTTCTCCCCAATAAGATAACATGGACACTTCTCTATTGAACCCCCATAACAGCAACCGAAAATCATCCCATGGGATGTTTGCATTTGAGCCTACTTCTCCCTTTCTAGACCAACATCGGCCCAGCCTGGCTGGGGCAGACACGCAGTTTTAACTTCTCATGACTCACGTGAGAGTCCCGTTTAAAAAAATTCACAAAAGGCAAAGCGCTCAAGTTTTCCCAGCACCATCTATCAACGCGCCAGGAAACTGACAAGGGCGGAGTGGGGGGCGAACCCGGAGTGGCGCCCTGCACTCACCCCAAGCCGCCAAGCAGTCGATCTGCAGCGGCAGTTTTTCCAAGATCAGCACCGGCTCGAAGGCGTCGTGCATGATGGCGACAGCCTGGCCTCGGCAGCTTCTCCTCAGAAACGACGGGCACTTGCCCGAGGGCCACCAAGGAGGGCCCGAGCGACGACGGTGCAAACAACTCCAACCACAACAGCTGAGCCTGGGCCGCGGCAACGTTTCCGGGTTGCTCTTCACTTCCGTAAGCCAGGCTCCGCCTCTGAGCGGGCCGCGCGGGCCGTTTTTAACCCCGGCTGCCCGGGCGACCGACGGTCGTGGCAGTCTTCCCGTTCGCGGACCAAAGTCTGCCGCTCCAATTCCAGCCGCAGGGATTACATTAAGCACCTACCTTTGAGTATCTTTTTTTGGTGGAGCTCATCTTGGGGACAAAGCAGGCATAGAGGAGAATGGGGGCAGGTCGAGGGACTGAAGGAATCTGCAGCAAAAAGCGACTTGGCAACTCCAAAGCGCAAAAGCGCATGCCGTAGGATAGCGGGTAGTCCTGCGTGGTCTAAATGGGCTTCTACCAATAAATCTTTTCAACAGTTAAGCTGTATTATTATTGTTTGTGCATTTATTAACGATGTACCGTCGTGTCCTACAATTCATTCCTGCGACTGTATTACAAGGAATCCATTGTAACTCATCCGCGAATATATTTCTTCACGCTGTAATGGCGTGTCTCCAGAGCCTCTGCCTTTTTTTCCTTCTAAGTATATGCAGTTACTTCATTCAGTTACAAAAGGATTACACTCAACGCAGTAATCCTAAATACGGTATTCACCTTCTCTCGCTAAATTCACCTGGAATAGTGTCTTTTGTTTAGCATCACTTTACTACCCTCAGGGTCGGAGGTGCATGCTGCAGGTATGGAATATTTTTAAAAGTCTTGTTTGTTTATTGGACTTCTATGCCACCCATCTTGCCTAATATACCTAGATTGCTGGTCTTTTTGTTCTGAATTTAAAAGTAAAAATTTTAATAGACCGATCTCTTAAAAAAACAGTGTTTGGATTTTGTCTTTAAATTTATGTAATTACAATTGAAAGTTATCAGTCTAGCTGGTTAACTTCTTTTAACTTTACATCTCTCACACTTTGTTAAATATAATAATTTAAATTCCTAATGAACTAAAGGCTCTCATATTCAGATACACTTTCCTAATGCAGATCAAGTCTGAAGTTGCCTAGCACCACAGGGCTTTTTTTCTCATAGAACACACTGAACGGTGTTCTGGCACCTTTTTTTGAACAGAAGAACCAGTTCCTTTTAAGCTGCCAGTGAGAGTACAGGTATGGCTGCAGAGCAATTTTGTGCCCCCCCCCCCACGGCCAATCCGGGCTCCGGAGGCCTTTTCCAAGTCCCCGGAGCCAAGATCCATGACCACGGAGCGATTTTGTGGCTCCTGCATGGCCCAATCTGGGCTCTGGAGGCCTGGAAAAGACCTCCAGAGCCCAGATCTATGGCCATGGACCAGTTTTGCGGGCCCCCTGCAGCCCAATCTGGGCTCCGGAGGCCTGAAAAAGACCTCCAGAGCCCAGATCTATGGGCTGAAAAAGACCTCCAGAGCCCAGATCACGGAGTGATTTTGCAGCCCCCCTGCGTCCCAATCTGGGCTCTGGAGGCCTTTTCCAAGCTTCCGGAGCCCAGATCCACGGCTGTGGAGCAATTTTGTGGCCCCTGCACGGCCCGGTCTGGGCTCCGGAGGCCTGGAAAAGACCTCCAGACCCCAGATCTATGGCCGCAGAGCAATTTTTTGCACCCCCCTGCGGCCCGGTCTGGGCACCAGAGGCCTGGAAAAGACCACTGGCGCCCAGAACTATGGCTGCGGAGCGATTTTGCGCCCCCGTGGCCCGATCCAAGCTCCAGAGGCCTTTTCCAAGCCTCCAGAGCCTGGATCCATGGCTGCGGAGCGATTTTGCAGGCCCCGCGCGGCCCACTCTGCAGTCATGGATCCATGCTCTGGAGGCCTGGAAAAGACCACTGGAGCCCAGAACTATGGCCGCAGAGTGATTTTGTGCCCCCCTGCGGCCTGATTCGGGCTCCAGAGGCCTTTTCCAAACCTCCAGAGCCTAGATCCATGGCCGTGGAGCGATTTTGCAGGCCCCGCGTGGCCTGATCACTCTGCGGCCATGAATCTGGGCTCCAGAGGCTCTGGAGGCTTAAGGCCTCTGGAGCCCAGATCGGGCCATGGGGGAGGCCACAAAATCACTCGGCGGCCATAGATCCGGGCAGCAGATGTCTTTTCCAGGCCTCCGGAGCTTGGATCGGGCTGCGGGGGGCTGTGGATGCGTCCCCTAGCCTCAGATCAGAGCAGTAGCAGGAACCGCAGCAGAGAGACAGACCTTTTCTAGGTGAGTGATCTGCGTCTCAGTAGCTCCCTAAAGCGGTTTCTTCTCCCTCCCCCTGGCTCCGTAAAAGGCTTTCAACTGGAGCCTGAGCTGTGTGTGAGTTCCGGCACCTTTTTTTTTTTTTTTTTTTTACAAAAAAAGCACTGCCCAGCACTATAACATAGTCCTAAGACAACAGTGCTTCTTTGTCTTTGTTTTAGTGTATATTTCAAACTCTTAAGGTTTAGTGGCAGCATTCAGGAATAACAAAAAGCTAAAATTATTAAGGATGAGCAATGTGTAAGCTCTTTTGCCCTCAGTCTTTTGACTCATCCAAACAAAGACAGATATATTAGAATGCAGAAGCTGCCACTGTATCTGAACCCATGGTCTGTTCCTGATATTTTGCCATCAAAAATAAGACATTTCAAATAAAATATATCAGAAAGATACTTAGCTCATTTCAGTCTTTAAAGGAAAAAATAATTTTATTATACAGAACATAAATCTGCTAATTCAGACTGAATCAAATGAAAAAGTTCCTGTAAGACAGAGGACACCCTATTTACCAAACCACTTATACATTGTAAGTGCAACCAAAATACATCTGGGAAGAAGGATTAAGCCAGTAGTAAATTCCATGTGAAAACCCAATTCCAGTTATTCCAGAAAAAATTACTATATCAAATATCTGTAGGACTCGTGTTTTGGCACTAAACTTAGAAAAACACAATTTAAAGGTTAAAAAAAAGACCTTCATTTGCACTTCTCTAGACAACTGAAAAGAAAGGTCCGGCACACATACTTGCATAAATTATTCCAGAAGAGTATTTGTCATTAGGTTAACCTGAGTCTGTTCTGTTGCAAGACTTATTTATCCACCCAGTAACAGGGTCAGGTTTCTTGATAGCCTCTTAAAAAAAAACCCTCTCAAATATTCAGTATCTAAATATAATTATACAAGTGTATAGTTAAAAATGTCTCTTGGTGTAGAATGTAGATGATAGTTGGGAGGTAGGATGTAGAAGAACTGTGGAAGGTAATGAAGCTACTGATACTGTACTGTAACAAGATCCTTTTGGCCTTTGGTTAAAATGACTTGAAGACTGAGCTGCCACATCATAGTCTGCAGTTTTATTGTGCATCACAGCCAGCTCCAGATCTGAAGAAACAGCTCAGAAAGATCTCTTCTTCTGTAAGCCTTGGCTATGGTTTTACCTAGAAGCAGTGGACAGGTGGCTATAAGTAGCTATTTTAAATATCTCATTGGCCTCAGAAAACTGGTACTTCAAGAGTGTTAAAAAGCTGATATATTGGGGTGGAATATCAGCCCCACTTCACCAGGACCACTGGGAACAATCAGGAATGCCACTTAAGAACTGCAAAACAGAATACTTCCCATTTATGACTACTACTTTTTACAAAGATCTCACCCAAGCAAATTTAGCACAGGTTAATCAACTAAAAGTAACAATTTAAAGTCAAACATAGCCCAACTGGAGCTTGCCACCTACAAGTAATTTCAAATCAAAAATGTTTCAGTTTTGACAAATTACAGTATCACAATTCACAGCTGATAGGTTCTGTTTGACCTTATGAATCAGTGGCTCAAATCTTTTTGGGCTCAATAAACCTAGCATAAATAATTTTAACATGGAAATAGGGATAGTTGGTACGTACTATGATGTTCAATGACGTTTTCATTCAATTACTGTTCCAATTCAAATGATTAACTGCTCTTGTTCAGACCTCATAGCAACAAACTTGGGATTAAGTAATAATTGCTTTTAAATACATTAAATTGAAAGTATTTTTTATGTTATGGAATGAAAAAAGTGCACTTAATTTTGCTAAAAATATTAAGCATCGTAATTTCTTCCAAATATTTCTTTTGGAGTTTTCCATAAGCAAAGTCTTCCTTCAAAAACTCTCTTATTTTCCTAGCCAGACAGCAGAATCTTCAGACAATAGCTATTGTTTCTAAGAGAAAAGGCACTGATCCTGATTCAAGATTTCTCACACACAACAGGGTGTTGCATACATGTTTTTTGTATGCAAAGTATTTTTACAGATGGGATGATGATTCTGTCAGCTCTGACAATATAAGTCCTCCAAGAAAAATGGATAGAGATAGGAATCAAACCCCCATTTACAGTCTCAAGTAGAGGATACTGGAATTTAGTGCAGCATCTTACTGAATACACCATGCTGGAAATTATCTACAAGCAGAGGTCACTTTTGGCTTGTTTGAAGAAACTTCTGCACATGGTTCATCCTTACTGGCTCGAAGAAACTTCTTGTTTTCTCTCACCCCTTATAGTTAAATCATGGGATTTAGATCTAGTGTTGAATTAAAAGTTGCTCTGCCAATTGTTAAGTGTTTTAACTTAAATACTTTACAAGAATTTGCTGCAATAAAAGACATTTCCATACTTTAAATAGGACACTGGCAGCAAACAGTGCAAATGCAAATCTTTTCATGACTGAAATTCCCTCCATGCTGACCTCACAAAAAAAAAAATCCCTCTGATACCAATCAGTAGTTCCAAAGTTCATGGAACATATCAGAGAAAGCAGAACTGGGACATTGCAAGAGAGACAAGGTGTCTTCCTTTCTCAAACAGCAGTAAGACAGCTGCTTCTGCAAGTCGTATCATCTTTCATTCCATTTTGGATCTTTCAAAGTGTGTGATCATTCTTTCCTGCAAGATTAATAAATGGAATCCAATAAATATAACAATTTACTTTCCTGAAAAAATTACATTATTGTAATTGAAGCATGATTGTGAAAAATGCATTATTAATCTGATTGTTGCTGTTACTTCTATGGCAAAGCTGTCAAATAGCATGAATTCAATTTTAGCATAATAAAGTGAGTACAATGCAACTTTTGTCATACACAAAATATACATTTTGTTTGAGTGTGCTCTTCTAGGTGCAAGTTAAGGTTAGCATGTTAAAAACATTGACTTAAAGCTTTTAAGGCCTAGAAAGCTGTTGAGCTAAACCCAATAGCTTGTTCAAAAGAAATATCACATGAAACAGGTAAAAGTCACATTGTAATGTGAGATAATATTAAAGATTGTAGCATATAATACCAATACCAACTCTATTGCTATTTGTCTCATATCAGAAACAGAGAATGAGATTAAAAAATTGCTTTGTAAGAATGCACAATGCATGCTTTTTTTATGTTACCTTTAGCGTTAGTCTAATGGAAAATGTGTGAATCACAAATAATTTATATTTCATTGTTTGATGTGCATTCTTCAATTCCTGCAGTGCATTTCTATTTTCCAGCTCTCATACTTTCCTAATCATTATCCTGAAATATCTCCACAGTACTGCCCCACTATAACTAGGCAAATATTGTTAGAATATTCCTGTCCATGACCGTCCACCATCATATCCTTCCTAAAAAAAATTCAATACATTTTCTTTATCCATTCAGTGTACCAACCTTTCTCAATCTACCCCTCAATAGTCCCCAGTTAGTATTTCGATAAATATATGGTGACTGGGAATTATGGGAGTTTTACTTTAGTACACATGTAATGGACATCCTAAGAAAAGTTGTATTGTAACTAGAGCTCTCCTAATTCTTTTCAAATCCCTTCTCAAAAAAAAGTCCACAAGTCACTTAGCTTAACTGTTTCTTATTCCTTATTCTCCAGTTAAAACTGATATTCTGTATATTTAAATTGCAGTTATTCACTTTATATATTATTCCTGCCTCAGCATCACTGCAACTTGTTATCCTTGCCTTTCTTTCCTTTTTGCTATGTGCTGCTTGCTCCCAAGTATTTCCATTTATCCTAACAAGCAGAGAAATGGGAAACCTAGATTTCTCTTGGAAGGGACTGTGATCCTTTAAAGCTTCAGGGACACTGGCGGCACTGTCTAATAAAAAGCCAATAGCAACAACTCTACATTTTAAGATCATGGGTAATATGATTTGGATTATCATTCAGAATGCTTATTTCCTGTATGGTAGCCTCAGCACATTTTCCAAACAGCATTCAAAAAATTCTCACATCAAATTCACATTAAAATTAGTCTCAATACTATGTTGTATTCTGCATCCTCTCCATAAAATATCAGGTTTATTTAGAGAGCTAACAATGCAAGCAAGGCTTCCCTGTCAGAAATCCCAGATTGGACAATTCATATTTACCATTCTAAAAGCTGGTATTAAGTATTTTGAGTGAAATATCGTTCTCATCTATTGATGTTTTTCACCAAATGCTGACATGAAGTCTTAAGATATTTTAGACTTATTCCAGTTTAGATTTAATTCTCTCCCTTCCCACATACACAGAAAAAAAATTAAGATTTGTTCTGGAAAATAGCTAGTGGGAGGGAATAAAGGGATAATTGCAGGGAAGGATTAAAGGATGCCATTTACAGGCTTTCTGCATAAAAGTATCTCAATGCAGATTATTAAAAAAAATCAGGTATCTCTTATGAAATCTTTGACTAAAGTATTAAACAAAATTTCCTTTTGACATTTAGTAGTTCCCTAATACACTAACCGAAACAGTTAAAGCATTCAGTTTTTAATTGCTGAAATAATTTCTTTAATTCTTAGCTCATGACTCCTTTGTCATATCATAGGACCTGAATTATTGCTTAAGGGTTAGTTACTGACCCCGTCTGAAACAAAATTTCCTTTTGACATTTAGTAGTTCCCTAATACACTAACCGAAACAGTTAAAGCATTCAGTTTTTAATTGCTGAAATAATTTCTTTAATTCTTAGCTCATGACTCTTTTGTCATATCATAGGACCTGAATTATTGCTTAAGGGTTAGTTACTGACCTCGTCTGAATCCAGTAATGCTGGCAAAGCCCTGCAATTGAGAGGGAAAGAAAAACATAGTAAAACAAAGAGAAATACATGATTGCTGTCATGCTAGCATGAAGAATGCATATTCACCAAAATATGCTGGTGATACAGAGTGCAGGAAAATAAAAACCACATAAATAGACAAAACCTTGCATTTTCTTTCATTGAACATTAAACAAAATTAGCATTTGTCTACCTCAGCCATGTAAGGCAAGGATGTATATTTTTTCAGGCCTAGGGCTACTTTTGACTACTTGATAACACATGGATGGAACAAAAAATAGGTAAGCCCAGAAAGATAATTGTATTTAATATGATTAAAAAGGAAATTAATTAAAATGTAATAAATATGATGGTTCTTCGTGTATTTATTCACTTTCTCTTGCTTCACCAATTTTGTAGGTAACTCTTGGGGCTGCACCCAAAACTTTGGGGAGACACATGGGGCCTTTAGACCTCAGACTAAGTACCTGTCACCTCCTGGTCACTGAACATCCTGAAGTAACATTACAAAAATAGGCTGCAAAGCGGCCTATCTTTTTTCCCAAAAAAAAGAGGTTGGGATGGAAGCAGGAGGATTCTGGGAAATAAAAATGCTTCCATTCCCACTCTACTTCCCCACTCCTAAGGTTCAGGAATTTAGTGATAGAAATGATAAGCTTTCTATTCCCACTTCCATCTTTAACCTACCTCAAATCTTCACAATAATAAAAAGGACTGCCCCATTTCAACCCATCTCTTTTGGTGACATCATCATAACACTATAAAATATGGGTGTCAGCTGCCTATTTTCATCTTCTTTGAAGCGTGTTAGTAACTGCCATAATCAGGGGGGAGGGGGCACTTGGGAGGGGAAGAGTGCTGGAGGTGTGAAAGAATCTTGTGGGAAATTGGGAAGTATGGACACTGACAGGAACCAGAGGTGCTAAACCGAGTCATCTTCTGCCTTCAAGGACACCAGCCCTGAGAAAGGAATTTGCTGTGGCTCTGAAGGCACCATGTTCCCAAACATCGGAACAAGATCTGATTGCTCTCCCGGTGGGGAGGGTTTTGGACACTGGGAATTGCTTTCAATATATGATTTTCATGCGGTTTTTCTTCAGAGCTTGCCTCGCTCACGCTGCACTCAACATCTCTAGTTAAAGTACCTTTTGTCTAATACCTATGGAGCAAGTTGGGGCCAGTTTGACAGTGGGGCAGAACAGCCTGGTGGTGCAATAGTTAGAATGCAGTATTGCAGGCTAACTCTGCTTATAGCCAGGAGTTCAATCCTGACTGGCTCAAGGTTGATTCAGCCTTCCATCTTCCAAGGTCAGTAAAATGAAGACCCAGATTGCTGGGGGCAATATGCTGGCTCTGTAAACTGCTTAGAGGGGGCTGTAAAGCACTATGAAGCAGTAGATAAGTCTTAAGTGCTATTGCTATTTAGTAGACAATCCAGTGGATATTGTCTAATCTAACAAAGGACGTTGATTCTAAAAAGCTTCCCAAAGATTGTTTCATCAAGTAAAAGCAAGTTTAAACAAGAACAAGGATGCATTTATAATGTATATTAGAAACTGATAACTGGCAGCCTAAAAGGCAGAATCCATTCTGGATATTGCAAGTGGCAACACCCCCTTTATTTCCAAAATATCTGTCAATGCTGCTAACATCGGATGTTCTTGCTTTGACAACAGATGGAAATGCAGCCATTTTACTCTTTTGCTTTTAGAGTTAGTTGATGCTGGGAGGGGGAATGTGGATGAGAGTCCGGTTAGTCATAATAATAATGACTCAGCTGTGGGAATCCAAGGTTATTGCGCCCAGAGTAGATAAAGATTTGGCGGGCTGGAGAGCTGGGGAGAAGCTAATTGGGGAATGTGATTTATGACAGTTAATTGGAGGAGGGAATTGTGCTTTGTTACTTTGTGCCCAGAGGAGGGGAATTCAGTTTTTGACTTTAACTATGTAGTGCTGATACTTTGTTTCTCGAATAAAAGATTCTTTAAGGTAAATAATGCCTCAAAGTTCTTTTGAAGAGTTTCATCTGTCGGAATCATGACGATAACTATTTTAGTGCTTTTAAATATATTTTTATGTATAACTCTTACTATGGTTACTTACACATCAGTCACAGAAGAAGGAACATTCTCTTCTACCCATTTCAAATCATCTTCTTGCTACAATTTTTAAAAAGATGATTATTGGATTATTGCGTGCTTAAAATTATAGTACATTTTTGTGATGATTACATTCAATCTAAAATATAAAGTAAAAAGTATCTTCCCCATATTTTTCCAATAGAATATCTCATTAACCATGTCATTTTTTTCACCTTTTTCTATTTCAGAGAGGCCCATAAACATTTTATTACAATACTTTATATATAACATAGGCCATCATTTTAAAAAGATACACTTCACTGAATTACCAGTTTTATTTTAAAGCATGCTAAAGAATGTATAGCATTCAAAGTACTTTACAGGTTATTCATATACATGTAATCCTTGCTTAACGCCCATTCATTCAGTGACCATTCAAAGTTATAACAGCACTGAACAAGAGGGACTTTCAAAAGGTCCTCATAGTTGCCGCTGTTGCAGCTGTCCCCGCAGTCATGTGATCAGGATCTGGGGGGTTGGCAACCAGCTTGAAATTACGATGTTGCAATGTCCCATGGTCACATGATCATCATTTGCAATGTTCACTGTCAGCTTCAAACAAGCAAAGTCAATAGGGAAGTCTGCAAGAGGTTGCAAATGGCCATCACATAACCACAGGATGCTGCAATCACATGGGATTCTGCTAACGGCAGCGCCTAACACTGCTACAACTGCTATTAAGTTAACTTGGTCACATGATGTGTTTTAGGACTGCATCACTTAATAACAGAATTGCTGGTAAAAAGTACAATTGTTAAGTGAGGACTATCCGTGTAGTATCCAAAGTGCTTTAATTTATTATTATTCATTGGACAAATTCCATTAAATAATATCTTTAATATCTTTTATTTATTATCGTGGTTTTTAGTATCACCTGTTCACCGCCCTGAGTCCCGTAAGGGAGATAGGGCGGTATATAAATTTAATTAATAAATAAATAAATAAATAAATAAAAATGCTAAAATAATTAGTAATTTGGAAATTACAGTTTATTCACATAATGGTAATTTTTTCATCACACACACTGTGGGAGAAAGATATTTTGTAACAGTTAGAACATAGTTTTGCCATAAGAGACTTAAAATATGCATTTATAAAAGGCATAAGTTTAGGTGCAAATTAAAAGGGTGTCTTTGCTATTGCATCTCCCTTTTTTAGCATATTTTAGTTTAATCCCAACAACTGACATCACTCATAATTGCTGCCGTTTATTGGAAGTAATATTTCACTAATCAGCATCTTAGCACATTATTCTTATATCTTCCATTTTCCCAGCATTAGCTAAAAAAATACTAGCTAAGAACTTACTGCTTTGTTGGTTTTAGGATTTCCATTTGATTCTTGTTTTGAAGTTCTCATTTTCATGCCTTCTGCATAACATATTAGGGGAGGAATCTTATTCAAGTGTGCAACACTTAGTTGAGTATGTAAAATATAATATATAGTACATATTTATCAGTGTTTAATCTATTTCCCACACTCAGAACAAGCTTAAAAACTCTACTGTTTTATGGAAAAGTGGAATGGACTTCTGTGGAGGCAACTCCTGGGAAAGATAACATAGGCAAAATTATTTGGTCCTATAGGCTTGGTTTCCAATCCTGTTTATTTCTGATGCCATGATAAATCAATATGAGAGAGATCTTCAAAAAGACAAAAGCATGCCTAAACTGCGCAAAACTGGAGTAGCCCACTGGAGCTACTTTAGGAACAGAGGTTCAGTATCTATGTCTGCCAAACACAGAGTAAACAGGTCTGTGTGGAGATGTGAGAAAAAGTAGAGATCTGTTTTAATCTACAGCAGGGGTGTCAAACTCAATTTCATTGAGGGCTGCATCAGCATTGCAGTTGCCCTCGGGGGGCCGGGTAGGTGCGGCCTACTGGGTGGGTGTGGATGGAGTGGGTGTGGCCTACTGAGTGGGCATGGCCAGCTCTACATCGTTCGCGTCAAGGGTGCCTGTGGGGGCCTGGGCAGGAGTGGGATAGATCTGAGGGTCTCTGGCAGAAGGGGGTGGGACCGGGGCAAACGCCAAGGCATGGTCCATTTCTTCATTCCTCACAAAGGGTGACACCTCCCCAGCATGCATCCAGGGGGCGGGGCCAACACAGCAGGGGCTGGGTCCTTGCTTTTTCCAGACGGCCTTGTGGAGCTAAGACTGAATGCGTCTCAGCATAAATGGCCACCATAAAATTGTACATTGGCTCCCAGCCAGCCTGGGCCAGGGCCAAGGCAGCGGGGGCCGTTTCCTCACTGTTTCCAGGATGGCTTCGCGGGCCACATGAAACCACTTCGTGGGCCGCATCTGGCCCCCGGGCCTTGTGTTTGACATGTCTGATCTACAGTATTCTAGTTCCATTCCAAATGCTCTCATGAAGATATAAGGATATATTTCTTGCATGCTGAACAGTATGATCAACTTTAGAAGTTTATTGTTCCCTGGTTCACATGACATAGTAAATCATAATGTGATAGTTTGATCTTAACTTAATATATGTAGATGCACCCAATGGTGTATTATACAGACATTAAACCATAATTCATTATAATGTGTGAATCAAGTCCACCTTGTTTATTTCATAAATGTCTGACTCAAATGTAACTACGTTTTCAGCTGCTGCTTGAATTCCCGTGCCAATGCAAAGATTGGAAAGACCATCCCATGGAAAAAAAGTATGTCTCTTAGGGAGAAAAATGCAAAACAATTGCTTGTAATTAGCCTTGTTTCACAAAAGACTGCAATAATGTATGTAATTAAAACTTAAATTGGGGTAAAGGAATACTAGTGATAATACATAAAGCTACAGATATGCCCTTTCAGAATAAAAGTTGCATTCATAAAATAGAGATATGTTTTTCTTACCAAAGCTCTCTTTCAGCATTGGCTCTTTCTGTTCATCGTCCTCATCTTCTTCAGACAATGGTGAAAAAGCAAACCTTTCAGGAAGCAAAGTAACAAATAATGGCTTCATCAGATTAATGTAAAATATTTTTACCATTTCTTTAAACTTGTGATATTTAAGATTGTTTGTAGTGTCTAAAGCTAAAAGGGAAAGTACTGGACAGCTACAATAAACAGATGCCTTAGACCAGGCATAGGCAACCTTGGCTCTTTTATGACTCGTGGACTTCAACTCCCAGAATTCCTGAGCCAGCATGACTGGCTCAGGAATTCTGGGAGTTGAAGTCTACAAGTCATAAAAGAGCCAAGGTTGCCTACCCCTACCTTAGACTGTATCTACCTATATTTATAGTATAAAGTATATATACTATAAAGTAAAGTATACTATAAAGTATAGTATAAAGTATAGTACCGCTGGTTGTTGGCAGATGGCCTCCAAAGAATCATGATGACAAAAAGAATCATGGAGAACAACAGCCGCCAGATGGCATCATCAACCCACAGCTCTTGCCAGTCCTGTTAATAGACGTATATTAAATGATAAAAAGTTCCATTTTTGAAAAGAAATCCCAACATTTTCAGCAAGGCAAAATTAAAGTTAAGTTTGACTCCTAATGATTTTAGGCTCATGCCCATGTTGTTTCCTTAGCAATAATAAAGAAGTGTTTTCGTTTGCCATTGACTTCTCTCATGATATATTCTTACCTTCCCAGATCAGCCTACTATAGTCTTGATATTCTCTATTGCAGGGGTGTCAAACTGGCAGCCCGCAAGCCAGATACATCACACACAGGTCACACCCACTCCAGTTCCACAAAGGCAAAAAACATTGCGATGCATCACGATACGTCATGTGACGTGATCACGTTTGACACCCGTGCTCTATCGCATCCACCCAGGTCTGAGCCAGCTTAGCTTCCAAGTTAAGACAAGGTTATCAAATTCCTAGCTATCTACTTAACTAGCAAAAATGACAAAAAAGAGACAGACTCACCGACTTACAATCCATCAGTCTGAATTTCAAAGTTGTCCAGATGATAAAAACAATAGATGCTAAAAGTTTTTTTAAAAAAATAAGAACATATACATATGGCAAAATATTAGCAAATCAGACTAAACTGCAGAACTCAGTGATTTTTTTATGTAATTATTATTATCGTCTATAACCAATTCATACTATTATACTTGTAGTCATCTGCCTGATTTCTTTGAAACTTGTTCTTTATTCACTGAAAATAAAAATCATGATCAATGAACAGTTTTACAAAAAAATATTTACCCTTAACTTCCTATTCAGTTCAATAAACCTAAGGAGATAACAAAGATATTTACCTCTGCATCATAGAATTATAATAAGAAATAAGATTTTTTTGTCTGAATTAGATTGGCAAATTTCAATAAGTCATAAGAACGTAATATTTAATCTCCTTCCTGGCAAAATTTTTATTTCCATTTATCTCCTTCATTTATGTACCATTATTATTTATTTATGAAATAAATGTGGACATGTTTCTTGACCTTGAGCACCAAATGCTAAGTATCCTATGATATCTGGTTTAACAATGTTTATTTTAAAACTAGCTGTACCCAGCCATGCATTGCTGTGGCTCAGTCTGGTAAAAGCGTGTGTTGCTTTTACGTCCAACAGATGGTGCTGTTTTTCAAAAAAAAAGCATGTTTTTACCTGTCACAGGTGTGACATCTATATAGGTATATAAAAACACGTGTGTATTCGAATGCAACGTTGTGTCAAAATTTCAAAGCAATCGGTGAAGAACTTTTGGAGATTTAAGATTTTGAACAAACGAACATTTACATTTTTATTTATATAGATTAGGAATAATTTCTACAATTTACCTGCTATTGCCAAGATGAGTGTATTGGTAAAGTGCCGGTAAAGAGATAGCTTCACAACATTCCTCCTAAGCTTCAGCAATTTCATCGTTTGAGTTAAACTGATAAATATGTATAGAAAGTCAAGGGAAGATTCAGTATATACACATTTATGACATAATCATACTCTAGTTTCTTTTCAGATCTTATTTGATATCGCCAGATATATTATTACCCATTAATCCTGGGGAAATAACATATATATAATAAACAATTCACAGAAATCCGAATTATATTCTACCTATTTTACAGACTGCCTCACTTTTTAGTTGTCACCTTGAATCCTGACACAGATGTTATTAAATATATTTAGATCTGGTATTGCTCCAAAGGCTGTTAAAAATAATGAATAATCCTGCCTGCATGAAGTATGAACTAATAGTACTGAGATTAGTCATGTGGCATCCTATCTCCAAACTTTATAGTGCCTGTTTAAAGTATTGTCCTTATGAACATAGTTTTCAACAATTTTACAGAAAGTATGCTAAGATGAGTTCCATCTCTGGCATAAATGACAAGTACATGCAAACTCTGAGGGGGATTACTAAAATGAGCATAGCATCCCTTTTTGCCAATAAATTGCCTCACAGTGGATGGGTTCATACTTCATTCTAAACCAAGGTTTGCTTAAACATAATCAGTAGAATTAGATGGGTTTGCATAACATACAAAGTCCCAAATCAAATAAGTTGTATTAGTGCAATTTTGGATCAAATTATTGAATCAGACCATGTCCCATCTAACCTAATACTGCTTGGGTTGAATAACAGCAGATCTCCAGTATTTTAGACAGGAGATTTTCCAGTCCAAGTTGAAAATCCTCAGGTTGTTTTTCCCAACTGAGTGGTGTACAACTTCAGATTTCAGAATTCCCAACTACAACTACTACTGAAATCCGCACTTCTGGTGGATACCTAAATTAGGCTTGAATACACTCTGTAGAAATTCAGATTACAGTTATATACTCTACTACTGCAACAAGAGCACTTCCAAAAATGGTAACTACAGGTAGTCCTCAACTTACAACAGTTCATTTAGTGACTAGTCAAAGTTATAACAGCACTGAAAAAAGTGACCGATGACCATTTTTCATACTTCTGACCACTGCAGCATTCCCATGATCACATGATTTCCTTTTGGTGCTTGACAACTGGTTCAACTTTATGACAGCTGCAGTGTCCCAGGGTCACATGATCACCTTTTGTGACCTTCTGGCAAGCAAAGTCAATGGGAAAGCCAGATTCACTTAACAACTGTGGCAAGAAAAGTCATAAAATGGGGTAAAGCTCACTTAACAAATTTCTCACTTAGCAACATAAATTTTGGGCTCAGTTATGGTCATAAGTCGAGGACTACCTGTATTGTTGACCCAATGGAATTGTGTAAATCATTCTGCAAAAGATTTAGCTTTTAGTAGCCGCTTTGGTCACCAGATTTGCAGTCAAATGTTGTCCATTTTGACCCCAAAAGTCCACTAAGCTCAATGAGGTTTGTTCCGTACTATAATTTTTTCCAACCTGCTGCCCTCCAGATGTACTGAGATTCAATGCTTATCATGCTGAGTGAAGGATAAGAATGCTAAAATCAAACACATTCAGAATGCACTTTCAAATTCACTAATTGAAATGCACTAGTAAAGGTAGGTAGGAGCAAAATCTTGGGGGGATTATATGTGGGGAATAAATCAAATAATAAAAAGATCAGTCAGAATATCTAAAGGAGAATGCCACCCACCATGAAAACCCAGCTCCAAATAAATTAGCAATCCACCAAATAAACCAATGAAGAAGGATATCCACCAACAGAGAGCAGTATCTAGGAAAGCCAGTGGAATAAAAGCCAAGGAGGCAAGATCATTCTGTGCCTAAAGAGACAAAGAGAAAAAGGCATTGAGATCAAGGATCAGGAAACATGCCTACAAAGGTTAAGATTTGAGAAAAGATTGCATCCTATATATATATATTAGAAATAAAATAGTCCGAGCACCAGGATAATATTAAAACAAAAACTGTTTAATACAAAAGCTAAACAGTTTTTGTTTTAATATTATCCTGGTGCTCGGACTATTTTATTTCTATTATATGGATTTACCCAGGATTCGCATTTTTGGTATAATTAGGGAATATATATATGATGTATGTATATGTATGTATATGTATGCAGTGCTTTTTTTCTAAAAAAAAAAAAGGTGCCGGAACTCACACACGTCATACAACCCACCTTGCCTACCCTACAAGGTTCCATCCAAAAAAGGTACCGGAACTGCGTTCTGAGCGTTCTATGAGAAAAAAAGCCCTGTATGTATGTATATATATATATGTGTGTGTGTATATATATATGTGTGTGTGTGCGCGTGTGTGTGTATGTATATGTATGTATGTATATGTATGTATATGTATGTATATGTATGTGTGTATATATGTATGTATGTATATGTGTGTGTGAATGTGTGTGTACATATATAGAGCACTCATAAACATATTTTTCACATGTTTTTATTTTACTGGATTTTATTTTTTCCTTTGAAGGGTTCTTGTCAATTCTAGGATTTCAGTTCAACTACAGGTAGACCTCAACTTACAACGGTTCATTTAATGACCATTCAAAGTTTACAACATCACTGGAAAAAATCACATGACCAGTTTTTACACTTACGACCATTGCAGCATCTCCATGGTCACATGATCAAAATTTGGATGCTAGGTAACTGGTTCTTTTTTATAAGGGTTGCAGTGTCCTGAAGTCATGTGAACAGCTTTTGCAACTTTCTGACAAGCAACAGTCAGTGGGGAAGCCAGATTCACTTAACAGCTGTGTTACTAACTTAACAGCTACAGTGATTCACTTAACAACTATGGCAAGAAAGGTCGTAAAATGAGGCAAAGTTCACTTAACAACTGTCTCATGTAGCAACATAAATGTTGAGTTCAATTGTGGTCATAAGTCGAGGCCTATCTGTACATAAGACCCGTAACTAAAAGGAACTGCAATAATTAATACTGAATGAACAGATAGGAGAAAGAATGTTAAGAACCCCAAAACATCACTGCTGTAACCAGAAGGCAACATTGCTAGCTCCATTTCCCACAAACTGGAATTACACTTCTCAGTAAGCACAACTTTCATTCTCTATCAATGAAGGAAAGTTGATAGGAAAGAATGTCCTAGAGCAGTATCTCTGCAAAGTGACCAGAAGCACATTGCAGAACTTTCTATTAAACTGTGCCTAAGGGCCTCCTCTAAAAAACCCCAAATATATCTATTTATAAGCTTCATAACCACAGAGGACAAATGTACACCTTGCCTGAGATGAAACAGGACAGAATATTTCCTGTGATCTACAAAAGGTTGAATTAACCTTGGACAAAAAGGGGAAATCCAGTGTGTTAAGACATACACCCATCTTCCTACACCAACAAAGAACTACTTTTTTGTTGATGTCACTTGTCAGAGCTAAGGAAAAGATGCCAGGTATGAGGACCTTGGAATACAGATTATGGCAACAGGATGTAGGTCCAGAATGTGAGGCCCTTGAGGGCATCTGGTAAAGGAGTTCTCAGATCTCCAGTCTCTTCCACACAATGGATTTCACTGTTTTGCTCAAAAGATGCTCTCAGTCAATGTTTTGGAAGGCCTGCCTAGTTAAAAGCCTAATAATAAAAGTCTGCAAGTGACAACTTCTGGCAAGAATCATCTATCTTTTTCTAGGAGAGTCCTAGATAGTGATGGGAGGGAGGGGAGGGAAGAGAGAGAAGGTGATACCAGGAAGTAGTAAAGAGTAGGAGAGTGGAGTGGCCTTGTCTATTTTGGTTCTCCCGCCAACAACAACTGCCCCCGACAGTTTATTGCCAGGGCAACATGATCTTGTTATTAAAATATCCCTCATTTCCAATTGTATTGTGATTTGTCACCCTTATGTGTGCTTCAAAATATTAAACAGATTACATTTTAGGCAAAACTGACATTTTTGAAGCACGTTTTTGCATGCCGGCTACACTTTCGCAGAGTCCTACTCCACAAAGTGTTCCCTCCAAGCCATTGTCACTTCCAGATTTAGCAGTCAAGAAGAAAAATACAAGTAGAGTGTAGAGACTTCCTATCCAAATTTTGTTGGTAGTAAAAATCAAACTCTACAGCAACTATCCTCTTTGCAAATTATTGCAACACAGTTCATTTACTGTCAAATCTAGCTTGGTCCTAATAATCTGCCAAAATATTGCTGGATTTTCATTTGGGGCTAGTGTAAACCATATTATTATGCTTAAAATACTTCTACCTAAATTTACTAACAGAAAATTGCAATAATTATTCAGTACTGAATAGAATTATTTACGGATGCTTTCATTGTAACTGAAACGATATGGATTTTTTGCTTTAGATGTGTTAGGTTTGTTTTATTCTTACTGAAGCATCATAAATGTGTTGCTTCCAATATTAAATTAAACTGCTAATATCAGTTGTATTGCATCTTGTTCTAAACTATTAAGATATTGGAAGTTAAATATTGGAACTGTCAAAAATACATTGTATAAAATCATCCACATTTATATTTACAACACTCTGATTTGTGTTTTAAAACAATAGCATTATATACACAATTTGCACTTTCCATTAATCTTCTATCAAATTTCTTCTACCAACCATTCTAACCTACCAACACTGCAAGGAAGCAAACAACAGCTTTAATACCACAGACATGTGAATAATAACTTAATGCTATAGATGGATGAATAATATATATAATAATAATATATATGGATAATAATAATAATAATAATAGTAATAGTAATAATATATAGATGGATGAACAATGACTCATTTGGACATATTACTGAAGAGATGCATAAAACTGAGCTGTTTTACAAGGACAACATCAATTATATAGAGCATACAGCCCACTATAAACTAAGCAGTTAGAGCAAGCACGGTTGGAGGAAAGCAAAATAGACTCAAATTGTATTGAAGTCAATTGAATTGCAGTATACAGTTGAGAATGGGATTTATATTCTGGTGATATCTATGGAAATTCTCAGTCATCCAGGTCATGGTTGTCCCAAAGGTGCTTTGGGGGAGAATGGAAGGATTTATATTCCTTGCGGTCATCTGGTCGTTAGCACTCTTTTTGAGAGTATTGAGGCTACTTAGAGGTTTATCTATACCCTCTGGGTCATCTGAATAGTGCAAGTGCCCTCAATGACTCTCAGAAAGAGGCTAACAACCAAATGACTGCAAGGAATATAAATCCTTCCATTTTCCACCAATCAGTCAGAACTGAAGAAGTTTCTTGGATGAGAAGTGAAAAGCCTTCAAGCAAAAACAAAGTCCAGTTGCCTTTTGAAAAAGCACCTTGGGATACTGTGGTGATATTCAGATTTGTTAGATGGCTCCTCTTTTTATTGCTCACAGTATTAGCAAGTCATACCCTGAATTAAGGGGTTCCGGGGTTGTAAAAAGGGAGTTTTTATAAGGTGGAGAGGATGATCTTTAAATAATTTAACTATTTGTTCACT
This sequence comes from Protobothrops mucrosquamatus, assembly GCF_001527695.2. Classification (NCBI taxonomy): domain Eukaryota; kingdom Metazoa; phylum Chordata; class Lepidosauria; order Squamata; family Viperidae; genus Protobothrops; species Protobothrops mucrosquamatus. The sequence continues at coordinate 189,944 of NW_015388544.1, read as the reverse complement.
ATTTTTTCAAATACATCTACAGTAGAGTTTTCTCTGATCCATTAAAAATCCAGGATACATATTGCAATGATATAAATTAGAAATATAAGACACAATTTTTGAAAGGATATCCAATAAATAATACAGGAGTCAATGATAGACAGTCCGAAGTTAGCTACAGCAGCTGTAATACCATGGAAAGACTGAAAAGGCATTAGAAAGAAAATTGGTTTGATATTACAAATACAATAAAAAGGATTTTTAAACATGGATCAGCATAGGAATAATAGTCCTACCAGATACAAAATAAAACTCAAATGGGACAATATAGTTTACACTGAACAACAAGGAGAAATAACAAGCAGATCAGGAATTGGCATGTGGTCTAGGAAATTTCATCTCCTAGATACCCTGAGTTGGGAATGTTAACAGATCCAAGAAGCAGAGTTTAACTACACAAACTAACAATATGGTAGTCAAGATTAACCTGTCCAACATTTGATAGTTTATGAAATTACAAAAAGGAATACTCTTCTTAAACTCCTATTAGTAGGAACTTATAAAGTGCACAAACATGTTCTTTAATAAATACAAGATAGAAAGGATTACAGATAAGGTTAAAATGATTAAAAACATTCCATTAAAAAAGAACCAGTGCTTGAGAAAAGCCAATCAAAAAAATTCTATTTCTGAGAGTCAACAAAAACTTATTGCTGCACCACAAGAAAAGGTGCCACTGTCAAGAATGTCAACCATAAATATTCAACAAATCAGTTATTTTATGCTATACAAAACTTGTTTGCAGCAAGTGAAGCCCGCCAGCTTCGTGCATATGAGAGATACAAAACTCTGAAATAAGTGATTACTAACCCCAGTGACTCTGAGGACACCTTCCACACCAGAAAATAATAAATAAAGGACTCCAGCTGCAATTACTTTATGAAGAGTAACTCCTAGACGAGGTCTGCAATTGGGAATAAAAGAAATTTAAAAGAAAGTGAAAGCACAGACTGGCTTTGTCAAATGACATTTCATTTTAATTATCTATCATTTCCCCATCAAGGAAATGTGAGCCTGTTACAATATTATTTGTAAATCTATGTTATTTTTCTAACTTTGCTTATATTTAGTGAGACATCTCAAATTCAACAAATAAGGCCAACTTATCTCAAGCAGGCTACCCACCCTCAACCTGTTAATTTTTGCATCCTATATATATACCTTTACCCAGAACAGGTACTAAAGAACAAAGAAAGATGGGCCTAGTGACAATGTTAAAGTGTGGGAAGTGCAAAATCTATCAACATTCCATTATTCTTCGGACTATGTTGAACCTCCACCCAGACTTTGCCATCCAGGGATAGTTTAGCAGTTTCCAGAAGTAAATTACTTCCAGTTGTTTTTAGAAATGTCTGAATTTCTTTCCACACTTGCCCTCAGGTCACCATGGTCCAGAAGAAAATTCAGGATTGTCCAGAGGGAAATAGATTATTTCAGAGTTCTCTAAAGTGTTTTGATCGTAAATCCTAAATTTTGCATATCCCTCTCAAAAAGCATTTTCTCCACCAAAAAAAAAAAAACCTCAGCAGAAAAAAAACCACATAATTTCCTACTGGAGAAGAGGCTTATTGATCCTCTTAGATCACCCTTTCAGGTATTCTCTCCCTCTTTGCAAGATGTGATACATGTGTGCATGTATCCCCTTGAAAAGCTAGCAAGGTAGACATTTTGTGGTTTAATCATTGCAAATAAAGCATATGGAAAAGTTCTTGATGGAATTAAAGAATTTGGGGCACAAGAATTACTCACTTTACTATGCCATATCCCAGACTCACTATGATAACAAGAATTCGAGCAAGGGAACGTTTCAATGCTGAAAGTAGCTCAGCCAGGATCAGTGCCTCTCGGACTGCAAATAAACACACACAGGACACTTCTTGAACATACTGTTTAGCATTTAAAGCTTACACTGTGCTACAACAAATATTAATTTAGGAAAGGCTAACTATTAAAGAAAAAATAAATATAAATATGAGAACTATGCAATATTTGTGCAATGATTTAAATTCTTTAAAAATGAAACACATTCAACTGAACTAAATGATTTTCATTTTGAATTAATTTTTAGAATATTTATCTCAGTTATCTCTTGCACTGAGACTGAGCCGATGAAAAATTAACTTCAGAAATATTTTTGTTTTAATGCCTTCTCTAAAGACTTTGACCAATTAAACATGTTCCATTTGACAGATATGACCTAGAAAGCATGATGGAAAATATTTTCTATCACTAGATAGAAAAAGTTAGTACACACAAAGAATCATTCATATTCTTGCACTTGTGCACGTATTTAAATATGTTCTTCACACATACCGGATTTTCCTGTATAGCGAATATTCTGGAATTCTGCATAGAATACAGCTTTCTCCAACATTCCAAGTAAGATAACTGTACCAATCCAAAACTGTATCCTTAGAAGATCCCGCCAGTAGCAGGCTGACCATGCAAACCACAGAACGCCAAACAATACATATACAATACACATCACCATGAAGAACTATTGGAGAAAGAAAAAATGAGATGCAATTTAAAGGATTATTGCAAGCTGCTCTTTTCTAGCTGCTTATTTATATGGATAGATTCCTCCTAGATTTCAGTAATTCTGATACTAATATTTTTTTTTAATTTTTTAAATTAATTATTATTTAAATTTGTTACATTCAATAACAGCAAAATTCATTTATACATTTTATAGATCACAAAATTCAGCAGAATTTTATATATATATATATATACACCCACACCCACACCCACACACACACACGCACACATACACACACGCGCGCGCAAACATATGCACCTTATTTCCAGATCTGGTAAAAATGTGATTTATCCCTCTGTGAACTTAATATTCAAATATACTTATACTTTGAATCCAATGACACATAACTTTTCAACAAATAATTTGCATTAACTTACAATCATAAGAGGATAATCTGCTAGAGAAAGGTATTCATATGGTCCAATCAGTTCCACAGTCACTGTCAGAAAACAAGCATGGAAAAGAACAAGAAATTAGGACTATAGAACAATAGCTCTGCTTGATGGTAGCCCTTTTGTGCTAACACCTTTTAAATACAGCATCCAGTTTCTTAAAGCAGGAAATATTTAAATGTCAGTGAGAAACATCCAAGGGACCAGAACCCTTCCAATGTCAGCAACTTCAAACACATGCTACCTCTGACACTGGTGGCATTATATGACTGTTATGTACACTATCCACTAGGAGCCTTATCTCAGGTAATATTTTAAAACCATCTGAATATGGGATCATCATCATGAGTTGTGATTCCACGTTCACACAGGCTGAATAATGTATTTTCATTAGTAAATATATGGCTTTGGGGGTTTGGAATTCCTCTCTATTCAGCTGAATTAAATCTTCCCAAGATGGGAGCGGAAGAGGGGGGGGATATTTTTACAAATGAATGCTAAGATTACCTCCCTATGACTTTTTCCAATACTGAAGTACCAGCTAAGAAGAATTTGTCATGTTCCCTTTATTCTCGCTATGCTTGATAGAATAAAATTTTACTTCAACTTTTTTGCTGAACTAAAAGCCCCACAAATAGTTTGCTTGTCATGGGAAAGTTACTCCAAGCACTTAATAATTTTGATTTCCCTTTTCTGCCCCTTTACTTGCTATGGCATTTTCTTTTAAAAATCACTGAAGGCGTGGTGAAAATTCTACTTATTATTGCCAGTCTTAAGACTCAAATGGTGCAATGGACTGCCAAGATTAGTGTAAGGAGCTTTTTCTAGACACTCCATTATAAACATCACATTTAAAAAAAAAAAAAATCTGGGAGCCTTCTTTATCTCATTATTGAGTTAGGATGTTTTCTCTTACTCAGAGATAAAAGGGAGTCTCACATCACGAAAACAAGGGAAAAGCAATTTGCAAATATTGCTACGTATAAATGCCTGTAGTCTGGTTTGAAATAGACAAAAGCTCTTGCTTTTTTCCCCTTCTATACAGTGGTGGGATTCAGCCGGTTCGCACCACTTCGACAGAACCGGTAGCTAATTTTTTGTTGCCCAAGCCCAGAATGGACTTCCGCAAGTGGCATCCACACAAAGAACTGGTTGTTCACATATTTGAATCCCATCACTGCTTCTATATCTAACCAAGCAAAAGTATCCCTGTAACTCCAAGACACACTTTTAAACATTAGCATGTAACGTCTAAGTATTTAAGCAAAATTCCAAAATAAATGAACTACACAGGGCTCACTGATAATTGGTGCTTTGGGTTGATCGGAAGGAGCCATAACATTTGGTAATTCTTCATGTGTTCCTTTAATGTTTGCTCCATCCTTTGAAGGTGAAGTATCAGCCTGTACAATAAAGATATATGGCCCATCTTGCCATGTTTGCATTACAGCATTCATTGCCTGAAACAAATTACACAACTTTAAGTCACTACACAATGCAAGATTTCAAAGAATATATATTTCTCCTGTGTCAACAAGATTACTTCAGGAAATCAGATGTAACCTGAACCATAAAACAATATAGGTTTGTTTGTTATTCTATTGGGTGTTCTTTATTGTCAACATTAAACATTTACATACTATTGATTTTAATTGAGAAGCATGATGTACAGAAGTTACAGGATGCATCTCCTAGTTAATCAATGAATCATGCAGATAGCAGAATTACTCAATATAACTGTGCCCACTACATTCCACATATATCACTTTTCACATACTTACAAAATTCTCTACTACAGTAGTGTTTGTTCCATTCTCTTTCCTACCCTATTTAAGGCAAAAGTAGATTTGGTAAAAAGCCCAAAGATATATTTGTAAATCAAAATTTTGCAAGCATTAATAATTTTTTACAAAATACCTCTTTACTGCTTAAGAGGACTGGCTGAACAAATTCACTGTAGAAATTCTAATAAAAGATAAACAATTGTTTTTAGTTACAATGTATATATACAAGCATATAGCAAACAGGTAGAACATAATATTAATGAAATTACAACAATAAAGGACTACAAAGAACTAAATTCAGGAAAAAATGCATTTATGTTCATGTGTATATTCTAAAATCTGATTATACAAAATGAGATGCTGGTCTGAGATAGCAATTCTACCACCTAGCGTGCACTCACAATCAATCAGGGAATGTATTGCTAACAAATAAGAACCTCTACATGAGAGCTGTCATTCCCTCTATCAATCATTTATATTTCTACTGCATGTCCTCATATTTAAACTGATTTTTACTCTATAAAAGCTATGTTTTTTCAACTGAAGTCTCTGGAAATTTAACCATTAATAGATCATATTAATGATCCAGGATAATGCTGCAGAATCCAATCTGGATCGGCCACAGACCAAAGGTTTTAGTCTTCCGAGTTTTTGGACTCGTGCTGGAGCCCATTCTCAGGGAACTTCTCTCTCACCAGAAAGTGTGCCATATTCTGGTGAGAGAGAAGTTCCTGAGGATGGGCTCCAGAACAAGTCCAGAAGCTCAGAAGACTAAACCATCTTGTTCCAGTGACCAACCCAGACTGAATCCATGAATAGATCAGTTGCTGAGGTCATGTTTTGTCCACTTCTCCGTATCTTTTCCTGCTATAGAGCATATCATGTGTATACAGCCAAATATGTACTATAAAACAAGGATGACCAGGAACATCCTTCCCAATTTCAACTTTTACATATGGCAGGCATTCTTCTAATTTCTTAATTAAAGAAGCTTCCACCCAGTCTCTGGACAAACCTACAGTACCTATTTCTGGAAAATGCAGATCTTATAATCAGAAAAAAAGAAATCTGGTCCTTTAGATTCCTGACTTCTAAAACCCTTATAGATATAAGAAGTTGGCCACACTGACTTGATCAGCTGCACAATTTTAAAATCTGCTGTAAAAAACATGGCAGGTAATAAGCCAGAACAAACACAATAATGAATTAATGAATCAATCAATGGACAATAATACAACCATAGCCTAGGTGACAGAAGCAAGTATGATATATTAGGCTGACTCTGAAACAATACAATGCTGGCAAATGCAATGGAGCTTCATAATTCTGGGTTACTAACAATGTGATCCTAAATATATTAAACACCTTATGTAGGATGGAGTGATTTTTAAAAGGGGTTGATCAGAAATTAGCTTTGGTCAGTTCAGGAAAGAATTTATGATATATTTGACAGAGGAGAACATTTGCAGCTCAGGGTTAAAGAATGAGAGGTCCTTGGTGCTCTCTGAGCTTGGTTATTTTCTTGCAGATGTTTCATTACCTAAACTCGGTAACATCATCAGTGCTAGCTGATGGGTAATGAAACATCTTTGATATATTTACTATATAAATATATCATTATAATGATATGCATATAGTAGTTTTAGTAATAATTCTTGGGCTCAGAAGTATTAAAATACAAATCAAACAGATCCAAATGATCTTGCAAGCATAAACATCAGTTAAACAAACCCTACACATGTAAATGTTTTATTTCACCTCCTGAAAAGCTCATATGCTTCAGTATCTCAAATACGTCCTTGGGGAAAAAAAGCAGGACATGGATTTTCAGACAAATAGAGAAATACCAACAGAAGAGCTAATATATGTACTGGAGCCTTAATTCATGTGAATTGAGATTTAACTAACAAATGCACTTCTCAATAAACCCACCATAGGCTCTGCACTGTCCCCATATCATACCTGTGACTTGAAGAGCTCACTACAATTGGGGAAGGAGCGTTCAGACATAGCATAGTATCCTGCCCAATTTGGATGTTGTTCCGAATTGCTCCGAAAATATATATGTGCCTGTTCATCCTGTCAAGACACATGGCATGATTTGAAGTAGTTAATATATCAAGAGAAATAGAAGTCGGTAAACAAAAAAACTAAAAACAAACATAACAATATTGTTCACTAAAGTTAATGATTCAGTGCATACCTAGTCTAATTAAAGGGAACAAACAGTACACTATATGAAAGATTTCTCTTTATAGCCTTAAAAAGTCTCAAGTTAATGGTGACAATATTAGAAAAGGATGTGCAAGTAATTTAATGATATGGGGCCATTTTCCATACTCCTGTCTTAACATTGCTGACACATTAAACCTAAAACCAAAAATATGCTTTAGAGAAGGCATGGGTGCATACATCAAACATATTGGCCCCTTCTTACAGTAGCTGCTCGATTCTAGGAAAATACGTTTGAGTGAAGGAAGAAAGGCTTCCTTAAGTCAGTGTATTTTAACTGAAGAGGTGCTGACCGGTGTAGCATGAGCTCCCATATCCATTCTGAAGTTCTTTTGGGATTTGGATGCAAAAAGCTGCATATCCTTGTGAAAGAACATGGTATGTACACACGCAAAAGAGTAAAGATTTTTACATCTATTTTGGAAAGCAAAAAAAAATTCCATGTTCTTAAATGTCAATATCTATAGTCATTCTAAGAGCTAAATTATATTTTAGATAATAGTAAACCATGGACAAAAATCAAACATCACCATTTTCCAAATGTATCAGAGCAGTCTTTTCTGATACAGCTCATGTATGATAGATTAAGAACTGCTAGCCAAAATGCTTGTTGAGGAGAAAAGCAAACAAAAATAATGGAAAAATCCCTTTACATAAAGGATCAGCACCATTTTCCTGTAGTATGACGTGGACCATAATGTGGAAGGCTAAATTACTTTTTAATACCAATTTCTTACCCCAAAATTGAAGACCTCATTGTAGCAATAGGAGTATCTTAAGTACCACTTTATAGTGTAACTTTGAGAAGGATCACAGGAGCTTTCATTGCCACTAACTAAACAAATAAGAAAAATATGTAAGAAATGGAGGAAATACTGTTACCAAACTAACAGTGAATTTTGTGGCACCTTAATGACTAAAGCATTTATTACAGCTAGATATGTGCAATATTCAGATGCAAAGCAGGAAAGGTGCTTTGTATACAGCATGTACAGGTAGTCCTCAACTTACAACCACGATTGAGCCCAAAATTTATGTTGGTAACTAAGACATTTGTTAAGTGAGCTTTGCCCCAGTTTACAACCTTTCTTGCCACAGTTGTTAAGTGAATCTGGTTAAACGTTAGTTACATGTTTGTTAAGTGAATCTGGTTTACCCATTGATTTTGCTTGTCAGAAGGTTACAGAAGGTGATCACGATTCCAGGATACTGCAACCATCATAAATGTGAGTCAGTTGCCAACTGGCTGAATTTTGATCACATGACCATGGAGATGCTGCAACGGTCGTGTGAAAAATGGTCATAACTTTTTTCAGTGATATAACTTTGAATAGTCACTAAATGAACTGTTGTAAGTTGAGGACTACCTGTATATAGCATGCATGAATTTGCTGTATCTGTCAGATGCAAATAGTACACACCTCTATCATGATAGAAAATTTCATGGACTGTATCATGTTACCAACTGCATGAATCTCATACCAATCAATCAATAATAAAATGCCTAAGGTTATTATTATCATTATTATTAATATATTATTATAATATTACATTTTAATAGGAAACTACAAAAACAGTCCTGTCAATTTTTTACAGAAAAGATTTTTTAAATCCTTTTTACAGAGGAAAGGATTTATAAGATAATACAGCCTAGCAAATAATTATAACTGTAAGAGTATCGTTTAGATTGGGAAGTAGCCTACTTTTTAATTTCAGTTAAATTTTAAAAATTAGCCGTATAAAGCTAGTCAATAGTGTTGCAAGGCCAGAAAACAAAAAGTAATTTCCAGTAATTTCTAGTGCTAAGGTACTATTTGAAAAGAAATCATTACTTCGCAGTAATACTGTTTAATTGTCTAGTCCCTTTCCACTGTGTTAGTGAGCCTCTGCATTCAAGATGATCAGACACATTATTTTATAACCAGCTTTTATCCAGAATTTTATATAGTTCTATTAAGAACTAAGTCCCATTGAATAGATGGAACCTACTTCCACATAAGTGTTAGACAGGCTTTATTTAGTAACAAAGATCTATGTCTCTATTGTTATCTAGCGATCATTTGGAATTTTGCCATCCAATCCGACAGAACTCTAGTATATGATCCAAAATACATAATATCTCTCAGCTAATGACAAATCACTTGTATACTTTCACAAAGTTACACATCATACTATACTATCATTTTTAAACAAGCTCACAGGGGGAAAAAAACATGCTACAAAGCTGATCATTCTCACCTTATGAAAATTCCAGCCATGGCTGTTAGTGAAATGTTCGAATACTGTACCAAATAATTAGACCATGGTCTATTGATACAGAAGCTCACCACCATTATATTATGACTCCTTTGTGAAACTGTTTTGACACTGTAATCTCAATCATGGTTAGAGATTTATAAAAAGATGTGCTTTGCAATTTTATAGCCCAAGTCGTTAAGTCATCCTAAATCAAACATAATCTCTAACGTAGTCATTACAAAAGAATGGGATATTACACTTCAAGGTGCAGTATGAATGTACTTACACTTTAGGAAAATGGTAGTGTTGCTAAACAGAATTTTTCCAAAATGAAAATATGTCTTCTATAAGAGAAAGGAAACAAAGAGAATCAGTATTTAGATATGAAAGTTCATCAATATTGGGGGGGGGACTGTATACGGTATGTATTTCCCCAAATTCTTGGAGAAAACATATTTGTATAGTAATATTTACTAGACAAATATGTATTTCTCCAAGAATTCGAGTAGCTACTTAATTTTTGAAACACTGACTTTTCTATTATATGGAAGACTTTAGCATTATCCACAGCTTTTAAAACCAACCAGTACATAAACTAAAGATTAGCAATCTGGCACTTGTGAGCAACATTATATACATACCTTTTCCAGCTGTTATCTGTACAACTCTAAAATAAATAAACACCCTTTTTAATGGCCAAAGTCTGCAGGAATGCCAAATGTCTTGAGATTTCAAGCATGAATGCCAAAATCTTACAACATTTGGGCATCTTTTGAGATTTTGATTATTGAGAAAAACATTATTGATCATGAGAAGAAGCAGAATTTTGAGTTAAAATTGCTGGAAGAAATATAAGTAACCGGAAACCTACAGCACTTTGATGAGTTCAAGCACGAAAGATTTAAAGAATATCTTCTTGAAGGTGAAAGAAAAATATGTAAAAGCCTGATACTTGATATTAAAAAAACTATTATTTAAAAAAAAGGGCTATGGTAACAGGCAATGCCAACTGAGTGTAAATAGGAAGAGGCTGAAGTAGTAACAGACTTTAAATTCCTACACCAAAGGGATAGTGATTATATCCATAGATGTCTACTTATGAGAAAGATTCCAGACAAAATGTTAAATGCAAAGGAAAATAGCTAACAATAAATATACATATTACAAAATGTGGTTTTTACAGTTGTAACACACCTGCCTAGGAAAGCTAGACCATCAAAATGGCTGAACAAGGAAAAAAGTGCTGGGTTTGAATTGTTGTGTTGGTGGGAATTGCTGAGAATACTTTGGATCACAAGAAGAAAAATACAAATGAAGTAAAGTCAAGCTACTCACTGGAAGCAGTAATAATTAAACTAAAGCTTAAATATTTTAGAGGCGTAATCTTGAAGGCAACAGTCATTAGCCAAAAAATCTAATGCCCAGCTAGTTGAAAAGGAAGCCAACAGAAAACATGATTGCTAGAAAAAAACATGAACTACAAGAACTCAAAAAGTAGTTGCTGATAGACAAGCCTGCTGACATTCATTAGATCACAAAGAATCAGAAGTGACTGAACAGCTGTACAACAACCCGGGATCACTGACAGTACCTCTGCAAACCACCAATAGTTTATTCCTCACAAGTTGGGAACCCCTGGCCTAAAATATATCTTCACAAATCATCTTCCATTATTGTTACATTGACATAAACGGTAAATATTAATGTTATCTTATCTGCAATTTCTGGGAATAAACCTGTTATTAGTTGGACTTCTAAATAAATATTTGCCATGAGTTGCATTGGTGACCAGTTTGCTTCCGGGTCCAATGCTGGTTTTGACTTTTAAAGGCAAAGCATGATACTGGGTTATATGAGAGACCGCCTCTCCCAGATAACATCTCCCTGTTCCATCAGATCCAGCAGAAAAAACATGCACCAGGTCCACTGGCTAAGCTTCAGTAGGTAAGTCCTAGGTGATGGGCCTTTTCTGCTGCGGCTCCTCTTTATGGAACATTCTTCCCCTTGAAGCGAGGCTAGCCTCATCCCTTTTACCTTTCCAGAAATCCCTGAAGACCTGCTTGCGTCATCAGGCTGGGTGGCATACAGTAAAGCCAATATAAGCTTTACTGTATACCACCTATATTCACTTGTCTGTAAGATGAGTGGTCATATGAGAAACTAGTAAAGAAAGAAACAGAGTATAAGGCTACACAGAATCATTCATGTATATCATCTGATTATTTAGTGCTTGATGAGCCATATTTAAAACTTGCAACAAATCACATTATGGTTGCTATAGTCAAAAGCTAAGAAATATGCCTGTATGAAATATCTTCAAATATGGAAGGTGGTATATTCAATGAAAAAGGGAGCATAGTTCAATTAAACATACATTTGGTTTCAAATCTCCTCTCAACTAAGAATGCATGGGTAGCTTAGACAAACCTATCACTCACTAACAAGATTTTTTCATATGAAACCATGCCATAAATGCATCACTGAAATAAAGTGCATGAAATTCTCTTATAATACCTATTATTACACATATTGAGATTATAATTCTATTCATACTTTCTTAGAAACAAGCCCCAAATACACTGAATAATTCAGTTAAACTCTGAATAAGAATTTTTTTTTGTATTAAGATAACTGAGAAAAATGCAGTGTATATCTGATCTTTTGGGGGGAGAGATCTTTGTAGGTGCAACATATTAAAAATGGCACCTGATTAAAACTGAAGATTTGCTTTACCTAAACATATAAAAGTGCATGATGTGATAGGTACTTTGAATACTCCTAAATATGATTTTTCTGCACTGCTTGCCTAATTTGCAAAAGTATTTGGAAGGTCAAGTCAGTAAATACTAAATTTTCTATAGATTTTTTTTCCATACAAACAACCATCAACTAAAGAGAAAAAAGTTCATATTGCTTTCATCAAATGTCTATTTGAAAACATCCTGATATTCAAGTTTAAATCCTCACTCTGATCACTTATCTCTGCTATCTTGAGCCAACTACTCACAATGAGCCTAATACAGTATAAATCACAAAGATTGTAGCAAGAAAGAAGAAAACATACTATCTGAAGTCTGTGAAAGATAGGATACAAACACATGCAAAACAGATAAGGGCTCAGATGGCCTGCCACAACCTTTTGGTTTATGTTATTTCTCCATACTTGTGTTCTGAAATGCACTTGTTCCAGTATTTTGTTATCAAATACCAGTAATAATTACTTTCAAGATCCAACTCTTATACCATTTCTTCTATAAGAAATTAAGACAGGGGAAGCTCCCAGATTATCATAGCAGGCGGTCCCATTAATAAAACAGAAGTGGGTGCTAAAATCTTTCTGCAAATGTCATCAGCATTAGCTCATATCGCTGCTAGATTAATCTTTTCGGCAATAAAATATTCAGCGCTCTCTTTATTAATAGATTTTTGGAACAATGTTGCCACTGCCTAGTCTTCTAATTGGATGGGCAACCAACCCTTCATCCACAGGATCTTTTTCCTCTTTAACCAAAGCTCCTATTCCACACATGCATATAATAGCGTTGAGACAAAAATAACGTATGGAAGCTCAGGGCCTGCTTCCCGATTATATTTTGAACCACGCACATTGCAGGAGTTTGAAAAAATGGATTGTTCCCAGTCGTGTCAGTTCTTAAAAAGCAAAACAGAGGCAAAACCTTGTCCGGGTGGGTCAAACCGGACACCAAAACAAACGGCACAAGCTGCCCAAACTGCCTCATCCCAGAAGGCAGCCCTCCCAGGAAGACTGGAAAGATGGAAACGCTCCAGGTGGCGGAGCCTCCAATCGACAACCCCCCTCCCCCGCCTTCACGGCAACCCTGCCCCGGGCAGGGGCGTCCAGCCCGGTCAGATCCAGGCCACCTTCCCTCCTCTTCGCCCTGCCCACTCAACAGGACGGGGTGGCGTGGCGTGGCGGGCTGCCCTGCGAGCTCACCACGGGCAGCGGCACTTCCCACTTGGAGAGCTGGCTGGCTCCAGCCGGGCTCGGCAGCTCCGCAAAGAGGAGCTGGAGGAGCAGCAGAGTCAGTCCTGCAGAGAGGCGGCCCCGCGGCAACAGCAGCATCTTCCCCGACGCGCCTGGCACCGCCATCCCTTTTCAGCGAAATCAACAAGGGAAGAACCTGCCCCGGAGCGCTCGCCGCCTCTTCCGCTCCACCGCCGAGTCTCCGGACCGAGGGCGGGTGATGGGGCACCGGCGGATTGGCTCTGGCGCCCAGGCGAGGTGGGCGGGGAGCGTGGCTCTTCCGCAAAGCCGGCGGGGCTTTCGCGAGAGTGGCGGTGGCGGGCGAGAGGCTTCTTCTCTCCGCGCGGTTGGGTTAGGAACCAGTTGTGAGGCTGGCGAGCGCGGATTTCCTGTATTGTGTTCCGTATTAGGCTTGCTCGCGGCGGAATACTGACTTTGCATCCTTTCTATTATTTGTTTGTTAAACAGGCAGAATCTTTGTTCAGTACAGGTAGTCCTCGACTTTACGACCACAACGGAGCCCAACATTTCTGTTGTTAAGGGAGACGTTTGTTAAGTGAGTTTTGCCCTATTTTATGACCTCGGCTGTTAAGCGAGTCACTGCAGTTGATAAGTTAGCAATCCGGTTGTTAAGAGAATCTGGCTTCCCCCCCCCCCCCGAACTTTGCTTGTCAGAAGGTAGCAAAAAGTGATCACGTGACCTTGGGACACAGCAATGGACATCAATATGAACCAGTTGCCAAGCCCCTGAATTTTGATCACGTGACCGTGGGGATGCTGCAATGGTCGTGTGAAAAATGGTCATAAAGTCATTTTTTTCAGTGCCGTTGTAACTTCGAACAGTCACTAAACAAACTGTTGTAAGTTGAGGACTACCTGTACATCATTTAAGAGTACATTCAGATCCTATAAATATTTTCTTTTCATATGAGATTCATCTGTACCATGAACAAAACCAATCTGAGGCCTTTTGCAATCAGCTTTTGTTTTCCAAAAGCTAGGCAGAATTGGACCTGGTTAGTATTTGGAAAAGAGAGCACTACAAAATATTAGAGCTATGATTTAGAACAGTACGTGAAAAATATCCTGGAAGAACAGGATATCAACCACTGAAGCATTGTGTTAGGAAAACTGTTGTGTCCTGAGCCTGCAAAAGCAGGCTCGGGACGTTGCAAGAGTCCCGAGCATTTGCAAAAGCTGCCCGGGACCAGACTGAGTGGCGCCGGCCTTGCGCGCATGCGCAAGGCGGGAAAAGACCGCCTCATGATTGGTTGTATTTGCCCGGGGATCAGAAGGTATAAATAGAGGCCTGCGTGCCTCTGCTCGGGTTGTTCGTAGATTGGAAGCAGAGAATAAAGACTTGTTAGAAATGCTTCGTCTCAAGCACCATTATTCTCCGGACTTAACAAAAACTACTTGGATGTATCCATGATATCACAAGAAATCAGGCAGGATCCGAAGGAAGTTTATTTACCATAGGCTATTCTAGAACACAGCTTTGATCTGGAGCCAGAATTAAGTTTAATTCAGTGCAAAATAGCTGTTCTATCAGCTCTTAAAAAATACCCACTCTGCGCTAATTCTATAGAGAAATTTTGAATATACATTTCCTAATTAGAATAGAATAAAGTTGGAAGGGACCTTTGAGGTCTTCTAGTCCAGCCCCCTGCTCAAGCAGGAGAACCTATACCATCTCAGACAAGTGAGTGTCTAGCCTCTTTTTAAAAATCTCCAGTGATGGAGCGCCCACGATTTCCAGGGGCAAGCTATTCCACTGGTTAATTGTCCTCACTGTCAGGAAGTTTCCCCTTAATTCCAGGTTGCTTCTCTCTTTGGTCAGTTTCCAACCATTGTTTCTTCTGCCCTCTGGTGCTTTGGTGAATAACGTGACCCCCTCTTCTTTGTGGCAGCCCCTCAAATACTGGAATATTGCTATCATGACTCCCCTATTTCTTCTTTTCTTTAGACTAGCCAAACCCAAGTCCTGCAGCCGTTCTTCGTATGTTTTAGTCTCCAGGCCTTTGATCATCTTAGTTGCTCTTCTCTGAATTTTTTCCAAACTTTCAACATCTTTTTTGTGGTATGGTGACCAAAATTGGCTGCAGTATTCCAGGTGTGGTCTTACTAAGGTCTTATAAAGCGGGTTAGGGTTAGGGTTTGCCAGCCAGCTACAGATCCATCTGGTGGTGATGTTGTCTTTTCCACCTTTTTCTAACTCAGGGCTTTTCAACCTTTTCACCCATTGTACCACTTTTAGGATATAGCAATATCCGAGTACCACCAGTCGCCTAGCAAGGTGTCAAAAACTTGATGACCCCCCCCAAAAAAGGAAAAAAGTGATAAAGTACAGATAGTCCTCGACTTACAACAGTTTGCTTAGTGACTATTCAAAGTTACAATGGCACTGAAAAAAGTGCCCCCCAAGACACAGCCGAGCAAGACACCTGCCTGCCCGCCCGGCAGCACTCTCATTCCCCTCCCCCGCTCCCACTTTTCTAGGATGGTCGCGTACCACCTGCCAGGTGCCAATGTACCACAGGTGGTACCCGTACCACTGGTTGAAAAGTCCTGTTCTAACTTACCAAGGAGTAGGTTGTGGTCTACTTTATCAAATGCCTTACTGAAATCTAAGTATACTACATCCACAGTATTTCACTGGTCTATTAGTTTAGTCACTTTGTCAGAGAATGAAATAAGATTGGTTTGGCATGATCTGTTTTTAACAAACCCATGCTGGCTACTAGTTATAACTTTGTTTGCTTCTAGTTGTTCGCAGATCTATTTTTTGATTATCTTTTCTAGGATCTTCCCAGGTATTGAAGTTAAACTGATTGGTCTGTAGTTTCCTGGGTCTGTTTTTCTTTCTTTCTTGAAGATGGGAACCACATCAGCCCTTTCCAATCCTCAGGTACTTTCCCGGTGCTCCAGGGTTTTTGGAAGATGTGGTGCAATGGTTCTGAGATAAAATCTGCCAGCTCCTTCAGAACTCTGGGGTGTAATCTGTCAGGCCCCGATGATTTATATTTGTCAAGGTCAGATAGGTGTTCTCTTACCATTTGCTTGCTTATTTTAATTTTTGTTTCTAATTTGTCTTTTGCAATGGGTTTTTTTGGTATGTTGGACTATAGTTTCTTTTTATGTGAAAACTGATGCAAAGTATGAGTTAAGCAGAAATTGCCTTTCTGAAATGTTGATAGCAGATGGTCTCTTAAAAGTGCCAAAAGGGACACAGAGAAATCACTTGGAAACTTCAGAAGGGGAAGGGAGAGCCACAATACTGTATAATTAAACAAAGAGGTAAAAGTGATGAATAAAAACTAAGAGATCTTAATATTTTTGAACAAATTAATATTGATATTAACTTTTATTCATATTTTTGGAACTAGGAATTGGCATAACTCCACAAGCAAAACTTACTTTATTCCTGTACTACTAAACTGATTTAAGAAGAAAACAGTAATAGGAAGTAATACTTCTTTAAATCTATCCTGAATGCAGCTTGCTGAGCGCTACAGAAATATTACCAGCAAAGCATTTGCATGCTGTCGTCTCTTCCACCTTATTGGTCAAGTGGGCAGGACTATCAGAAATAAAAACTCCATTTCCCAGCATGCAACAAGATAATGTGAAATGGAAACCTATTGGCTAGAGAATTTCCTCTTCATTTCCTAACGAATGGTTCAAAAATATCTCACTCCCGATCATGGAACCAAGCTGTGAAGAAATCAGGTAGATTAAATATATATGATTTTGCTGATAACTGATATGCAAATCTTACTTAAGCACAATGCATGATTCTAAAAGAATCCAAATAATTTTTAGTTCTAAAATGCTAGTTTGAATTCATGCAGAAATTAAGATTACACAGCTACAGAGCTGGGAATAAAAATATAGATGGAATGCAAATAATAAAATTACAGCATTGACATTAATATGCTATGTAATAAATAGTGTAATTATACTACCAAGTATAAAATGAAGGAGTTCCAGAAATACAAAATCAATCACATGACTCTTAGACAGGAAGCTTAATTAAGAAAGTGAATGTAAACCTAATTATTGTTTTACCTTTTTTCAATGTGATAGCCTTGTTGCAAACTTGATTAATGCAGTCACATGTAGAAGTTAATTATTTATTCATAGTTCTCTATTTCAATCAAGCTTGGCTTGTTGAATTCTGTTGAATTCTAACAGTGACAGAATATTTTCTATGTGTGTATAATCAAATCAGCACCCCTTGATTTAATTATAGTAGGATTAGTGTTTCTTGCAGTGAGAAAGCATACATTTTACTGCCCTACAACAGTTTTACCTTTAGTGTTTATTTTGTTTGGCTGTTTATATTGTTTGACCTGATTGTGAAAATATTTATTTGTTTATTTATGTATATATGTATGTATGTATCAACCATATTTATATGACTACTATCCACCCTAGGCAGCATAAAATAAAAATAAAAAATAATGATATTAAAAATATTATGAAATGGATTAGTTCATTGCTTAATTTAATAAGGAGCATTAAAGCAGACTTGGACATGTGTTCACTTTACTGGTTGAGCTGACTTTTGCAGGTTTGTATACTTAAGAATTGGAATAAGTAACCAATATCTGCTTAAAGAAGACAATCAGTTTGAAAATTTTAAAAGGACACCATAAGAATGTCTTGATTTAATTGACTTGTATTTTCTCAGACGATTGGCAATAAAGGTTTCACTTGTTTGAAATAATATTGATAAATGAATGTGATTCATTCTTGCAAATATTATGTGTAATGCAGAATCCATTTCTAGTGTAGCTGCTTAATGTGACCAGTATGCAATTAACCCAGGCAGCTATTTCAGAACTTTCCATTATACGCATTAGAATAAGCTGGTTCCGGTGACTATAGCTGATAAGAAAATAATATTTTTTTCTTCACTATACATTTTAAAAATATTATATTTTCTCATATTTAGCGTTCAAGATGAGGCTGTGGATAAAAAGCATTTTAAGACATGCAAGCAAATTGCCTTTTACAGGTAAAGATTATGAATATTTTGTTATCTGCAAATATTGTGTTCATATAACAACACAAGGTATGGCACAACTTTCACTGAAGAATGATTGCAGCAATATATCTTATAGGGCAAAATTTGCATTGAGAGGAACTTTAAGGGCTCCTAGATCTCTGCTGCAAAAAATCTATGTGACCTCTACATGGCATCAAAGAGATTTATGTATTTAATTATTAAATTTCTACACTGCCCATCTCACCAGCGTGATTCTGGATGGTTTACAACACAAATTAAAAACAAAAAACTAAAACCCCTTAATTCTTGTTGCCATTTATTAGTGGTACAGTTTTTTTCAGCCAGGATGCTAGCTCTAATTTTAAATTTATTTAATTAATGTATTTAATCCCTATATGTATTTCCTCAAATGCCAAAGCCTCCCAAGACAGGTTACAATCAAAACAACTATGAAATACACAATACAGCAATTCTCAAACCAATATAAAAGTATTTTTCAAACATATAGATTAAAAAGGGGGAAGAGAAGAAAAAAATCTTCCAACCTTCACACTTTGGTGAACAGAAAAGTCTGAGCATGTGAGAAATATTATATTACCTCAACACAGTGTAGTTGTAGCTTTCCTGTAGACTCCAGTTCCTGAAGTGGTTACCTCGTAGGGTTGATATTATTCCAGTAGTTTGTTTCTCACAGTAGCCAACCAGCTGCCTTTTGAATATTCCTAAGCAGGAGATACAGATATATCTCTTCCCATCTTTGTTCCCTCGCAACCGGCATTGCAAGGGTTGGTAGTAGTACACCTGTATTTAACAAATAAATTACATGCTGTGGAAAGAAATTCTTCCTTTTGTCTTTTTTTTAAATCTCCTTCCAATTATCTATATTGGATGGTTCCTCTTCCTAGCATTTTGAGAAAGGACAAAATACTTCTCCTATCCACTTTCTCCATGCCATGAACCACTTTAAAGCCCCAGGTATGTTCCTCAGTTGCTTTCTTTCCAATAAAAGTGCCAGATATTATAACTGTTTCTCCCAGGGAGAGAGTTTGGCTATTAATCAGTAATCAGATTTTAGTTGTCCTCTCCTGCACTTTATCCAGTGCTGTTTTATCATTTGTCAAATAATCAGAATAATAATAAACCCTGTATTCCAGATTTATTTATTCAATTTGTATGGCCACCTGTCACAAATACATGACTTTGTATGACTAACAATGAATGAAAATAAGAGAAAAATATTATAACAAAACATGTCTCTTGTTATTAATGATTTGAAATTATGTAATTTAGACCTGTTACTCAATGAGATTTAGTTAATTCCTTGAAAAATGATCACATTCTCATCTACAATACAGGTAATATAATTTTTTATGTTCTTTTTTGTGTACATCAGGCGTCAGAAATGTTTAAGTCCTGGGAAGTCTCCATACCAAGCCTTACTGCAAACTGTGGAACAATCCAACAGCAATGTCAAATTCCAAATTTTCAATGAAGAGAGCAAGGTACGAATACCTCTCCGTGTAATTGATCAAAAACATGGATGCCCAGTTTGCATATAAAAATCAATCTATCTTTTTGATCTGATAGATGTTAGATAGCACTTTACATTATGTTGGGAAGTATTTAAATAATTTTAGTAGTATTTATTTAGCTTTGAGAACTTTGCATGACAAGGATCCAGTGGTATTATGTAATATTTCAAGAGCTTTTCCTTCCATAATTAATGTTATACTACATTATTTTCAATCTTTCAAATGTTTCTGCCATGAAGCTAGGTAAACATATAGATAGTCCTCATTTAAAGACCAATCATTCAGCAACCTTTCTAAGTTACAGTGGTGTTTAATAAAGGAGCTGGTTCTCATAAGTTCCAGTCATTGCAGCGCCCTCAAAATTCAGATCCATTTGAAGCCCACCTGCAATTACAAATGTCTTTTTGGCCACCCATCTACCTACTACAGCCAGCTGCCACCACACCTTGCCCACTTCATTGCATTCTAATGCTGTACTGATCAGGGTCTTCTTTCATGTTGCTTTTTTTCATGCCAATGTAGATGGGATTCCTCTTGCTCCCCATCCAAGGCCTCCATTCGCATTCTAGCCAGGGCCTTCCTTCATGCCCTAACCTGGTCCTTCTTTCATGAAAGAAGTTCAGCATGTGAAAGAAGGCCCTGTCTATGCTGATGTGCTCACCATAGTTTTGAAGCTCATGATTTTACAATCATGCCTAAACCAAACACTATGGTTGGATCCATGTTTGTATTAAGCCAGACAACAATTTATTTATTTATTTATTTATTTATTTATTTTATTACATTTGTATCCCGCCCTTCTCCTTGCGGACTCAGGGCGGCTAACAATCAGATAAAATACGAAAATACAATACATGTTTAAAATTAATTAAAAAGAAATATTTGAATCTGTTCCAATTAAAAGTAATTAAAACCCCTTTAAAATCCCTTAGGCCAGTCCCGCAAGCTGGAACAACCATGTCTTGAGGGCGCGG
>NW_015388544.1:144657-167178 GCF_001527695.2 Protobothrops mucrosquamatus | reverse complement strand
TGGACCCGGGCCGGAGGATCTAAGGTCCCTGGAGGTCGAGCAGAGCTCTGAGGATCGGAGCACCCACAAGCTTGTAAGTAGCGTGTGCGTGCTCCCAAAACCCGATATGGTCCTCTGCTCCCGCCATACCTGCCCCTCCCACTGACCGTACCTATCACACCACCCTCCGCCAGCCCCCCAGTCTCCTCCCTTACCACTCTGCGCCCCCCAGACAGGACCGACCTTGGCCTCCGAGAGGACTCCCCTGGTTCCCCTCAGGCCGACCCCGAACCCCCTAAAAATTTAGAAAAACACCCCTCTAAGAAGGCATATAGTTTCCTCCTTCTTAGAGCCCTCCCTGCTGAGCTTAGAAAGTTGTGGAAACCTATATATATTATGTCTGTAAGTCAAAATTTATGGATTATGTTAGG
The DNA here is from genome assembly GCF_001527695.2 of Protobothrops mucrosquamatus. Classification (NCBI taxonomy): domain Eukaryota; kingdom Metazoa; phylum Chordata; class Lepidosauria; order Squamata; family Viperidae; genus Protobothrops; species Protobothrops mucrosquamatus. The sequence continues at coordinate 166,768 of NW_015388544.1, read as the reverse complement.
AAACCCAAATATTAATTTGTTCAATATGGTTGAACAAAGCATACAAATCAGATTAGTATTTAGCTCTGAAATTAGAGAGAGTCAGGGATTTCAAGAGATGTTTCTTAAGTCTATTAAAATCATGAGTGGTGCCTTCAGCAGATCGTCCTTTGTTCTGATTAATTTCAAGGAGAATATTACCATGGGTTACTATGGGAAACTAGAGTCACAAATGTGAGGTGAGCAGCTATATAACTCTTGTATAAGTATATGTACATATATATATAAAAGCAGTGCTTTTTTTGTAAAAAAAAAAAAAAAAAAAAGGTGCCGGAACTCACACACATTATACAACCCGCCTTGCCTACCCTACAAGGTTCCATCCAAACAAGGTGCCGGAACTCCGTTCTGGGCGTTCTATTACAAAAAAAAGCCCTGTATATAACATATACATATACATATTCAAGAGAAGTCACTTCTCCCCAATGGGACTAGATCACCCCACTCATGGGAGAGAAGAGGCCTGCCACAGATCTCATCTACTAAGGAATTGCAGCAGGCGGGATCAAAGAGAAGAGCCTTTTCCACCGTGTCCCCACCCTTCTATCACCAGAAGTGAGAACTGCTCCCACCCTTTTGGTCTTCCTGAAGGGTATTAAAATTTGGCTTTGCTGATTTGCCTGGGTCCAAGAAACCCTAGAAAGGTGCGCACTGGTGGAGGTAGCTGACCGGGGAAGATGACATCATCCCTGTCCCGTCTGTCTCTTAGTTCTGGTTTTAGTACAGTTTTTAAAATCTTAACATGTAGTTTTAATGTTTCAATATTTTAATTATTTTTCTACTTATTTTAAAACTTGTAAGCTACCCATAAACAGTTTATAAGGGAGATGGGTGACATAAAAAGTAATTGAATGAATGAATGAATGAATGAATGAATGAATGAATGAATGAATGAATGAATGAATGAATGAATGAATGAATAAATAAATAAATAAATAATGCAATTATTTCATACATATCCATTCAAATATTTGGTCATGCTCCTGTTTGAATAGGTGGAGGATCATAATATTAAATACCTAGTCCTAGAATAACGAATTACATAGCTATTCCCATTTAATTTAAGATGGTCAGAAAAGTAAAGTTTTCAGTTGGAACTTTCTTGCTGAAAGCAGTTCAGAATGCCATTAGCTACTCTATTTCATTATTACTGATTTGTTTCCAATCTGTTTGGTAGCAAACACTCACAAATAAGACTCTTTTCAGTGGAGAAGCTACAGTATGTTGAAACTGTCTTTTGTATTATTTTGAATAAATAGTAAAAGAGTAAGAAAAGAAATTGATATTTTGTGAGAAATTGATATTTTGTCTAGTATAACATATTACTATTGTCTAATAGTTTTCCTGTGTTTATTCAATTACTAGGTAACTCTTTCAGTAGAAATATATGAAATAGAGGGCAATATTTTCAGACTTAAAATAAATGAGGTAAATCCACTCAAGCCAAGATATGAAGTCCCTGATGTTCTCATAAAGGAACCAGCTAGCTTGAGGTAAGTTATAGGAAGTGATATCTGAGATCAGGTATAGATTGGGAACAAATCCTCTTTTTGCCACTGGGGCATTTACATAAAGTGAGATTTAGCTCTCCAGTTTAGAAAAAAAAACATTGGGAATAGTGTGTAAGATATTTTACTACATTTGGAGTAATAAATATGGACCTCACACTGGATCTTCATCATTCAAATAAATATTGTTTATTATTGAACAGTACACATAGCTAGGCTTTTTATAGGATACATCTGTGTTCTTCACATGTATTATTTTGAGAGTCTTTTCACATTAGCATTTTAGTATTTTCTTTCCTATTTAGCACCACTGTCATTTCAATTACTTTAAATAAAATGAAATTAGCTTCCTCTGATCTTAAAATGAGATTAATAAAAATTGTTTTGTAGATATTTTGACATTTCAGAGAATGCATAATGAAGATTAGTTATAGTTACCTTGCTCTGGAGTTAGAATATTAACTTTTCTATTGCTACATTTTGGGCTGAAATAAATGTAGCTGTTAACAAACTTTTGCATCAGACACTATATATAAGATACATTCTTTTTGAGTTTAATCCTATTATCTGAGTCTTTCAAAAAATCAAAATTGTGAATGTTTCGGGCATGAAGCTGAGTTAGTGAATTAGTGAAAGGAGAAATTGATACCTTTTTTGTAGAGGTGAGATATAAAGTAAGTATTGTTAGTAAATATCTGAATTATTTTTATTTTTTAGAAGAGGGGGGAGCAAAGCAATTTAATTTTGCAGTTCTATTTACAATATATATTGTTTTTCTCTTTTCTTTTTCCTTTTCTTTTTAAACATTAGTAAGGTTATTAATTTTCAGATAACATAGCAGTATAAATTATGTTATATATCTATTTTGTCTTCTGTTGATTAATTTAATATAATAAATAAAATTAAGCAAAAACTTAATTTACTTTATACTTTAATAGTTTTATACTTAATACTTAATATAAGTACTAAGCCTTATACTTTACATAATGGGTGCTATAGTTCAGGATATCTGAAGGATATTTGGAAGGACTCACAGCCAAGCAGAATCTGGCATACTTTATTTGATTATTTATTTATAAAATGTATTATTTGATTACATGTTATCATTTTAAGGAATATTGCAAAAATGTTCTCATCCACTAGTAGGGGGGAACTTTTGTCCTTTGCTTGAACTATAACCTTTTTAATTTTTATTTGCTTTAACATATAAAGAAAAAAATACAGAAAGAAAAAGAGGAGCAACTAGAAAACTAACCGAAAATATTCACATTATTAACCATATAGGAAACACCTCAGTTATTAAACACAGCATTTAACCCTGGCTATGCTGAATAATCTTGGTCAGTCTTCCCATTCAGCTGATAAACAGTTCATGAGCAGTTTTTCTGTCATACTTTTCTGTGTACACTCCATGCTTAATGTTTCTTTTGCTAGAATTGATCACTTCTTTTTAGAATTTTTAGCAATTCCCAGCTGCAAGATGCTTTTTTCCTCTTTTTTTTTTTTAAAAATGGCAGAAATATCTGAAACATATATCCAAAGATACAGAAATTTGTCGCAGAAATGTATGTTAACAAAAAGGGTCAGTTTGATATGTATAACTGACTGACACTAGTGGAAGTGATCAGTTTCCAGATTTGCTATTATTTGTAATTTGAACAAAAAATGTTATCAAATATTTTCTCTATGCCTGTCTTTTTCCATTTCCAAGGCTGAAGATATCAGAGAAAGATGCAGACAAAGTTGTGCTGGTAGGTGCTGAGCAAGACCAGCAGATTCATATAATGGCAAAACCTTTTCAAATACAGCTTATTTCTAAGGATGAAATTTTACTGAGCATGAATTCCAATGGCCTGTTGTATTTGGAACACCTACAGTCACCGCCTCAAAGCAGGTATGATATTGCTTTGATATACAAAAGGGGGAAAGGAGAAAAATAAAAAAGGAAAAGGAACAAACAGAAAAAAGACAAAAATATATCATACAGAAAGCAATATCGTTATCTGTGCTGATCTCGAAGTACAGATCAATTATTGTAGGGTGAGATAATTAACATTCTTATTCTAAAATAAATTCTTTTGTGAGTATCTACTTGTAATTATACACTGAATACATTTGATTTTTAAAGGAAATCTACTTCACAAGAAAAGGAAAGTGGATTGGCAGACTCTTTTAAGGTAAATTTAATCTACTGTAGATGTATGGATTTTTGTCTGGTCAGTTTGTCCAAGGGATAAAACATTCCTGTGGTGGAAATAATAAGTTTTGATTGTAAAAATGCTTTAAACAATAATGTTATGAATCTGGAAGGGATCAGTGCACTATTTGGGTACAACAGAAATAAGCCAGTTACTGACGATTATTAACTAGGGCATGTCTGAATTGTACAGTGATTTCATTGTAGAATATTGCTTAGCTGTAATTCTGAGCTAGATTGGAAACCAGTTGTATTGTTAGAAAATGCTAAGTTCTGTTGGCTAGTCCATGATAGGCATACATCTCTTTTCCTTTTATCTAAGGAAACTGAAGAAGATTTAGGTCTCTGGGAAGAAAAAAATGGCAACTTTTTAGACATCAAAGCTAATGGTAGGTGGCTCAGAGACCAGTGTTCTTTTTCAGCTCTGAATTTAATCAATTTGATTCAAATCTCATCAGTTTTTATGTGAAAACTTGGATATCATGCAGGGTTTGGCTCTCTCACAAGTTTGGGTCATTTCCATTTTTGTAAAATTGATTATAAAAATATTGGGAATCATTGCTTGCTAACTTGGCATATTGAGGATAGCATGCCATGTTGCCAATGTTTAGTTATTATCTAATAATTGAAAATGTCCTTTCTCTCAATTATAGTAATGTATATTTAATTGGTTTGTGAGGTTTTTTTCTCTTAAACTTTATTTATTTATTTGCTCAATTATATAGCTACACATATCATACAGTGTACATGATTCTGGGTAATTTCCAGAGTTAAAAACAAAAAAAATCAATACAGAAATACCCAAAACCATAGCAAATGACTGTTAAAACAAAAACAAATTATGAAACATAAAGAAACTTAACTTACAGGAGAGTGCAATCCATCTCATTGACAGTACAGTCATTTTTCAGGCTTCAATACTAGCAAATCCCCACACCAGGTGATACAGTCATTTCTTCATACTCACATGCACACACACACACATGCACAAACACATATTTACACCAGTAATGCTGTTCTTGTTGGGCTTTTTCCCAGCTGCACATGGCTTGGCTCATTCATAGGAATCAATTATTGCAATAGTTCTTTTTTTTAATAAATATTTTATTAGTTTTTAACTATAACAATCTCCAGTGCTTGGTGTACAGCATGTTGTCTTGGTTTACATTTTAACAAGAAAAAAATGACAATAATAATTAACAACCAGTAACGATTAAATTTGATAATACCATAATAAATATATTAATTAATGATATATTTCTTTGATTTTCCCTTCTCCCATATGTATTCTCCTTTTTCAACCTTAGCCACAATATAATTCTTAATATTTTTAATATATAAATGATTAGATATAGGCATTTTTATATTTATACAAATAATAATAATCTCTCTATATAACATTTTTTCAGCTTATATTATTCTCATAACCATCATCTCATTAGTTCAGCATGCATCCTATTTTTATAATTTTTCTTTATGTTAAATTCCCTTATATTCAATCCAATTCTTATCAGTCATAATTTCTTCATATTAGTCATCTAACTGTCCAAATTTTTCAATTTAGGTACATCATCCCAATATTTTATGTCATGCATTGTAAAAATATTATACTTTTTATCTATCTTATAGTATCTAGATGTAACATCCTTTTTAATCAGTTTATATTTCACTTATATTAATAAAAGTTACTTCAACCTGCTATTTTAAGATTTCATATATTATAGAACATACTATATTACTTAAATCTCTTATCCTTCTTTGTGTGCAAAATTCTCTATTCTTTGAGCCATATTGAGACAAATGTTTATTCACGTAATAATCCATCTGGTAGGATGAGTCAAATCTCTTGTATCTGTCTCTGATCTTCTTCTTTTGCCAAGTAATTTTCCAAGTTGATGTAATCCGCTTACCCGGCAGTTCCTGTATTTTTACAAATGTTGTTGGGAATGCAAAAGATGAAGTAAGTAAGATGAATAATTTCTGTCTCCTAAGCTTTGATGGTTCCCTGATAATTCTATAGTCCATTCCATTTTTCTTGTATCAGAACCTTGTAGATTTTTTCCTGTTTGTGTCAAATTGTAATTATTTTCCTTTGTTATTTCATCAATTTGATCATACTCTTCTAATTTGTAGTCTGCTGTCTGATTTATTTGTTCATTTGTTGTTATTTCCTGGGTGTTTTTTAATTGTAGATTTAGATTAGAAATATGTTTATTTAAATCATCAAAGTTGTTTCAAATTTCCTCGTGGTTTGAGTCTATTGTCATTTGTATTTGTCCTAACATTACATATATTTCCTCCTGGAAAATATTTATCTTGCCTTGAAGTATTGCTTTTGGAGACCCTTGATTTTTCCAAGCTAAGTCCTTCAGGAGAAAATATTAAATGTGGTGTCCTGGCATTTTTTGATACGTATGTGATATCCATGATGTCTCCCCCCTTCAAATAATCTTTCATCAATATTTTAATTCAAAAGTCAATTTATCTGTCAGTCAAAATTACAGTTCAGTGTGTTAAGCCACTTTAAATCCTTCCTGTAGATTCTCCTCTAAAAGATTAGCCAAAAAACCAAGGTTTTTCTTTTCCATAAACAGTTCTTAGATTTAAGCAACAGTTCAGGTGTTGTTGTTGTTTTTCTTTCAGACATTTTTTAATCTTATAGCTGGCTCTTCCTTTGTTCCCAGCTGTCTTCAAGGTTATTTGCAATTCAAAGGAACAGCTTTTTCTTTGTTTCTAGGCATTCTGCCAATTTCTGAGTCCTTATTGTGAGTGTTCTATTCTCTGATTCTCCACTAGATGTCAGCAGTTATTTCTTTTTTCAGTTTTTTTTTCAATCAAAAGGTTATTTTTGTTATATATTTTTATAATTCCATCAAAAATTCTTTAAGGTATAATCTTGCCAGTTTTTTAGTTCCTAGATTTGTCCAGACTGTAGTATTTTAAATCAAATTTTAATATATCTCTTTCCTCCTTTAATATTAATTCGCCGCTTCCGTCTGTAAGGGAATAGGGATATAATCCCCTCCCTTCACTTCTGGAGGTTTTCTTGCTTTGGGGATCTTTTCAAGGATTCAATTAGTAGATAGAAGAAAGAAGGTCAGTAGTCTCACCAATTCCAAGCACGCTGTTCACCGATGTTCAGGTTCGTGCTCTGGGACTTCGGCTGCAAGTAGCTTGGACTAGATGCTGATCTCATGCTAGCCTTTCTCCTGTCGGGTTCAGAGTGCTTTCCCTGGATCAAACGAAGTGATTGCTGTCGCTTCGTGATCAATGGGGCACCCCTCCTTCACGGTCACCTCTTCAGGGCAACTTTGGACCCATCTAGGGTCCCCCTGGCAGGATGAAACTAGCCGTGGGGAGCAGAGGTCCACTCTCGTGCAGCCATGTGCTATTGGCTCAAAACCGGAAGTCAATTATTGCAATAGTTCTATTGCCTGTTTATACTGCAGTTTAGATGGCTTATATTTAATGTTTAGCTGGGGGCTGCACAATCTGTCTTTGTAGATTTGGACTAGGTTGCTTGAATCCTTAAAATGGGTTTCTTTCCTTAGTCCTCGTTCTGGGTCCTCACAATGAGACATTGACACAATTTTTCTCTATATTATAGTAAGTCACAAGGAGCCTCAGAGGAGGTTAGTATTGAATGGGTTACTCTTTCATGCTGCCCTGTGTTTTCGCTACCTAACAGTGCTACTCTGTCTTAATACAGGTCCTAGTAGTGTAGGTTTAGATGTTTCTTTGCATGGATTTGAACATCTCTATGGAATACCTCAGCATGCAGAAACCCTCCTCTTGAAAAATACCAGGTAATGAAATAAGCATCAGAAGATAGCGAAATGTTCTGAATGTCATTGTAGCTCAAGACTTTTGGTCCAAGGTCTGGGGGCTTTTGGCTAGAAACTATCATAGCTATGCCAAATTAATAGTATAACATGAAATGGAACACAACATTGTATTCCACATTCACTACAAGGAGGAAGTAGCTCAGCAGCCTCTCTCCTAACATCTAGAATATCACACAGCTTCCCGGCGTTATTAATCCCTTCAATTGATCTTTTCCTGAAAGCCAGTGTGGAGCAATGGTGAAGGTGTTGGATTAGGACAGGGAAGACCAAGACGTATTCTCTTTATCTGTGACTTTGGAGGTCATCTGCTCTCTGCCTAACCTCTCTCTCTTAGGTTTGTTGTTTGGGGGAGATGACAAAAGAGGAGAAGGGAGTGCTGTATATACCACCTTGAGCTTCTCGTGAAAGGGTGGGAATAAAATCTAAGAATAAATGAATGTTTCCAATCAGCTCCCACTTCTCTGGATTTTAAGTGCCTTCCTCATTTACTGGAGCCATTTAGACTCGGCCTAATCACCCAGGATTCCCATGCCCATAGCTTCTGTTTTTCCTGCTTCTTGCTCACTTCTCCTGTTTTCTTCAACATAAAACCTCAGAGCAGTCAATTACTGAAGGTGATCTTTGCTTTCTTTGCCGTTACAATGTTTTCCCAAGAGTTACATTCTGGATAAATATTTTCTTTCAAATATCCCTTGCAAGAAAAAACAGAATTGAGGACATGCTCAGTCTGTTCTGCCCTTCCCTTTACATTCACTGCAGGATTCAGTGCTCAGCAAAATGTATGCAGGTAGTCCTTGACTAAACTATTCATTTGATGACCTTTCAAAGTTACAAGGGCACTGAAAAAAGTGTCATTATCCACAGTTTTGCTTATCTGCTGTTGAAAAATAAAGAACAGATTTCATTATACACATTCAATTTAGGGATTTTTTTTATATCTTAAGCATGCTTAAAATGACAGGCGGGCTATAATCAACAAAAAATAAAAATACATTTATTGTTAGGGTTGTCTGCACAGTGTATCAGTATTGTTCATCATTTCTACTGCAAAAGATCACACCCTCACAAGGCATCAGGTGGCTTTATCACAGCAAGCGGTATTGTTCTTTTTTGGAAAATCTCACTCCGCTGGCGATAAAAGAGGTCATCCCTTCGGATTCGTTCACGATCTTAAGGGAGGGTCCTTTTGATTGCACTACTAGATGCTAGTTTTTCTCACAGACGCCTTCGGTAATTAGAGCGAGTCATGAGCAATCTGTACGTGGCAGTGACATCGAGGATTGCAAGACCCCTCCACCAAGATCGTGAAAGGTCCAAGTGAAGTGGAGAAGCCAGTATGAGTTACACAGCCATGATTAGCTGAATGAGTTGCTCCAAAGGACAAGAGTACCCACTGCTGCAAGTAGCTTCACAATCAGGTTGACACCAAGTGATATGCTGTGAGCAAGCAAGGAGAAGGAGGAGGAAATATAGGTATGTTGCATAAAATGGTCTCAATAGATGAATACTGAAAGCCAGCACAGTTGCTTCAACAGAGATATATAAATCCAAAGAGTTGAGTAAATGGACAGATGATCATCTTTACTCAGCAAACTTGCTCTCACATTATGCATTAATCATTATGGTAATTGAACTGCAACAAAACTGGATCACATCAGGACAAAGAAAACTGGTATAAACTATTACTGTGGACAACTTATTCCATAGTACCACAAGGCAGTTGCTGCACTACAATGTCCTGTTCTCACACTGGATGACATAAAATAATTTCTCTACAAGTAATTCATTTGTCTTTGTGTTCCAGTGATGATGATATCTACCGGCTTTATAATCTGGATGTCTTTGGATATGTCATCCACAGCAAAATAGGGATTTACGGTTCAGTGCCCTTACTTCTAGCACATAAGCTTGATCAGACAGTTGGAGTCTTTTGGCTAAATTCCTCAGAAACATTGGTGGAGATTTCTACAAAAGCTTCAATGAAGGTGAGATGGAATGTGTTCTGCATGGAACTATATATACATTGTATAAGAATTCATAACATTATAAAGTATCTTCCACCAACCTGAAAACCTCATGTTGAGTTGGACAACACCTCTACCCATCTTGGCCACTGAAAGTTATCACTAATGCTGGAAAACTTTTTTTTAGATTTTTTTTTAACCTACCGCTATTATTTTTTATAAATTACATTTAACACTATTTCTAAGTATTTGTATACAGTATGTTTGTTTTAAAGGTTTTACCTTCTCAAACTCCACACGTGTCCAAACAGAGAGTAGTGCCTCAAACTGATGTGCGCTGGATGTCAGAAAGCGGAATCATTGACATGTTCATCCTAAAGGGACCCAGCCCTTTTGATATTTTTAAGCAATATGGACAGCTAACAGGTATTGGCTTATGAAGAAATTTCCTTTAGTCCCTCCCTTGTAGCCTTCCAGTAATTAACCTACCAACTGTCCTGATTGTTTATACTAAGTAGAAGAATAAAAATGAAATATTTATCATTTAATATGTTCTTAGTTATATTTTGAATGGCAGCACAATTTTTCCCCCTTCCTTTTCCTCATAGGCACTCAGGCTTTGCCTCCCCTCTTCTCTCTTGGATACCATCAGTGCCGCTGGAATTATGAAGATGAGGCTGATGTACAAAAGGTGGATGCAGGTTTTGATACCTTTGACATCCCCTATGACGTCATATGGCTAGACATTGAGCATACTGATGGCAAGCGGTACTTCACTTGGGACAAGAAGAGATTTCCCAATCCTGAGAAGATGCAGAAGCAGATACTTATGAAGAAAAAACGCAAGGTACATAATGCATGAAAAACAGAGGGAAAGTGGTGTAGCTATGCGGCTTTCATCGGTGCCTTCTGAGAACATCCATTTCCTTGAAAATTTTAAAACAAATATTGTTTGGAAAGAAATACATCTATGGAAGAAAACAATCAGGCTAGCAAATTCCCTTTAATAGTTTAAAGCATTCTCTGTTTTTCCCCAGCTAACTTGGGAAGATTTTTGGCTTCTTGCATATGTTTTTCCCTCTGCTTTAATGTGCTTTAATTGGGAATTCTGGCAATTGCGAATCCAAAGCATCTAGAAGAGAATATCAGCTTACGGAAGGCTAATCTAAACATTCCGGCAACATACTATTCAGTCAACAATAAGGCTATGTTGTTATCTCTCATGTTGGCAGCTGGTTGTCATTGTGGACCCTCATGTTAAGATTGATCCTCTTTATACTATATACTCACAAGCAAAAGCGAAAGGATTATTTGTAAAAAATCGTAATGGTGAAGATTTTGAGGGCATCTGCTGGCCAGGTAATAAACTCTCTTTGTTTTATAAATAACTTTGAAGAAGCACATAGGAGGTAGATCAAAGTGGATTTTCTCGTTAATTGTAATTGACCTATTTGAAATAAATTGATAAATTCCTTATCTTCAGAATTGACAGGTTTCTCTCTATTTCTGTTTCTCTTCTTATTCGTATCTTAACATTTGTCAGTACCAGAAATGACAATAATAGCTGTCTGTCTCATGTATCAGTACATTGGCTTGAACATTAATATTTTATATTATTGTAATGGGATATGACACAAAGAACAAGCCAGGTATGCTTTTTCTTCCTGCAAATATAATACAATCCTAACATCTGCAGGTCTCTCATCATACCTGGATTTTACCAATCCTGAAGTCCGACAATGGTATGCAGATCAGTTTGACTTCAAAACATACAAGGTTTGTGTTCTGTAATGATATGGTCAGGATCCATAGAATATTACTGTCTATTAATGTGATTTCTATACAACCTTGGGTGCTTAATTTTGGAAATGTGGAAAAAGACAAAATCTAAATAACTTTGGTAATCTATATAAATAAAAATGTAAATGTTCGTTTGTTCAAAATCTTAAATCTCCGAAAGTTCTTCACCGATTGCTTTGAAATTTTGACACAACGTTGCATTCAAATACGCACGTGTTTTTATATACCTATATTATATAGATGTCATACTTGTGACAGGTAAAAACATGCTTTTTTAAAAAACAGCGCCATCTGTTGGACGTAAAAGCAACACACGCTACGATTTTACCATTCCATTTCAATGTTTCCAATTTATGATCCATTTACGATTTCCAAATTTCCAATTTTACGATTCCATTTCAATGTTTCCGATTGCATTGTTAAATTGAATTTTCATAGATTTCAATTTATTTTCATTTTGATTTAATTATTTCGTGTGACATTGCGTTGGAATTGATGCACAGACAATGGAACAACAAAAAATATTGTATACCCACAAGCATTGTGAAATTAAACATATTAGAAACGTGCGCTTTCTCTTTTCTTTCTTTTCCATTTAACCAGACTGAGCCACAGCAACGCGTGGCCGGGTACAGCTAGTTATAAATAAAATCCATCCAGAGTATAAAATGAGAGACTAAAGCAGGACATCTTCTGCATAGTCATCTCTGCGTAGAGACCTTTTAGCTCATGCAAATTGCATTACAGATAAAGCTGGAAATAAGAGGAATGTACCATCTTAAATACTTTATTCGGTTTAACATCTGTTTGAATTGAGAAGGCATGTGAGATATCCCCATTCTGAATAACCCTCAGGAAGAAAACCTTCATATCTGACGCTCATTCTCTGCTCAGTTGAATCTCAGGCAAGGAGGCCAAGGAAAAAGGGAAAGGTTCACCTTTCAAAGTAGTGTGAACAAAATAAATTAGTACAAGTACTTAACTAATACATTAAAGAAACTTAAATGTTGGCCTACAGGGTTCTTCTGAAATTGTTTTTATCTGGAATGATATGAATGAGCCTTCAGTCTTCAGAGGAATAGAACAAAGCATGTCAAAAGACGCCATTCATTATGGCAAATGGGAACATCGAGATGTTCATAATCTCTATGGCTTCTACCAGGTAGGACAATTACAGCTGAATTAACAATGAGAACACTGGTAGTTCTTATTATTGCATTACCTGTGGTTGCTGTTCTTGCATTTTGTCTATAGTTGTCTTAATCAAAGTGGTTTATAAATTTATTAATAAAAAAGCAGTGCCATTATAACCACGATAATAGTTTGTTTTAAAATCTTTGTACAATAATACATTATTTTAAAATCTTTGTAGCTGTTAATGTTACTTAAAAACAACTTCAGTAAAGTATATTGCCCAATATCATCTTTTGTTCCAAAATATTACAAATAAAAGTACATTACTCTAGAAAGAGTACAGAGAAGAGCAACAAGGATGATTAGGGGACTGGAGGCTAAAACACATAAGGAACGGTTGCTGGAATTGGGTATGTCTAGTTTAATGAAGAGAAGGCTGGAAGGCAGGACAAGAAGCAACGGATGGAAACTAATCAAGGAGAGAAGCAACCTAGAACTAAGGAGAAACTTCCTGACAGTGAGAACAATTAACCAGTGGAACAACCTGCCTCCAGAAGCGGTGAATGCTCCAACACTGGAAGTTTTTAAGAAGAGACTGGACAACCATTTGTCTGAAATGGTATAGGGTTACCTGCCTGAGCAGGGGGTTGGACTAGATGACCTTCAAGGTCCCTTCTAACATTATTATTATTATTGTTGTTGTTGTTGTTTACAATATCATTCATTCCTTTCTTTCTGTTCCTAAGATGTATCACTTCTGTGTTTCCTATTTCAATATACTTTGCTATATTTTATAATTCCTGGCGCTCACTTCTGTGTAATTCCAATCCCATTGCTACATTTGCTAAAAATGTTTTGCTTACCGTTCCTTTGATGCATAGTGATTAAAGTGGTGGATAAGAAACAGGATATCATGAGTTCTAGTCCCCCTTATATATGAGTTTGAAAACCAGCTAGGAGACTTTGGGCCAGTTACCCTCCCCCAGCCCAATCCACTTCACAGTTGTGAGGAAAATGTCTATGGAGATACCTAATCATCTATGTCACGGTTGTCCCAAAGGTGCTTTTTTCAAAAACCAACTGGACTTTCTTTGTTTTTACTTGAAGATATTTTGCTTCTCACCCAAGAAACTTCTTCAGTTCTGAATTGAAGAAGCTCCTTGGATGAGAAGCGAAAAGGATTTCAAGGATAAACAAAGAAACTCCAATTGCCATTTGAGAGAGCATCTTTGAGACAGTTGTGAGGAAAATAAACCACCCTGGGTTGTTCAAAATAAAGATGGGATATCTAATATAATAACAGTATAATAACAATAATAGTAGTAATAATAACTTTTTCAGCAAATGGCAACTGCAGAAGGGCTGGTGAAACGAAGTGGAGGGCTGGAAAGACCCTTTGTTCTTACCCGCTCTTTCTTTGCTGGATCGCAGAAGTATGGTAAGTGTCGAGAAAGATTGATTTTTATCTGGTATTGCTCTTTTAAAAGCCAGTTGCACAAAAGACAAATGCATGCTTTGCCAGTGCTCATTGTCATTCAGATTCCCATACAGCCATTTACCCAGTGGTTCTTAAACCATGGTTGGTTATTTGCCAATGTGTCAGAGGATCAGATGATTTGAAAGAAAACATAAAAATATGAGGATCTCCATCCTGCTGGACTTCTTTAAAGAAAAATACTGAAAGAAATTCTGCTTTTCTGCTCAGTAAACTTTTCAATTTTTTTTCATCTTACTGAGGCAGAGGTAGAAAAAAACTCTTATTATTTGGGAATAAAAGAATCTCAGAAATATAGGAGATGGGATTTAGCACAGTTTTAATTTGGAAAGCCTACCGGGAACCAGATACAGCTTGCTTAAAGGACATATTCAACCTGAGCTTTGGGATTTAACCATTTCTAGGTTACTCAGTGGTTTGAACAATTGTATGCTTGAAAGTAAAAGAGATGCAAGCATATGTGTTTAATTGTGCACATATTCCCTTTAATTCTACTGTAATCCACAGTTAAATCAGAATGACCTCCAAGGAATTATAGTTAATCAGATTTAGAACAATTTAGGCCAGTGGTGGCGAACCTATGGCACGCGTGCCAGAGGCGGTACTCAAAGCCCTCTCTGTGGGCATGCGTGCCGTTGCCCCAGCAGAGTTCGCCAGAGTAGCAAGCACATGGCGTTTGGAAACGACAGGGCAGGAAGTGGGTGAGCAAGTGGCGTTGGCCCCCCGGGGATGTCCCGGAGATGGCAAGGGACTGGCCCCTGCCGCACTGGCCCCAGCCACGCTCACCAAGTTTGCTGTGACTACTTCAGCCATGCCCACCCAGTGGGCAATGCCCCCCACCCGCCCTGAGGGCACAACAATGCTGATGCAGCCCTGGCACTTTGCTATAAATAAGTGGGTTTTGGGTTGCAGTTTGGGCACTCGGTCTCTAAAAGGTTCGCCATCACTGATTTAGGCTGTTAAACTGAAATATGGATTTATTTCAGCTGCTGGCTTGATAATTAGAGTCCAAACGAGATCCATACCATTCTGTTCACTTATTTCTGAAGAGTATTGGTAATCTTCATTTTATAAAATCACCTTTTTTAATAAAATGCAATGATAAACAAATCATACTCTCTGTTCTCCCAGTCATGACAGTCACGCTATGTGAGACATTTGTAAGATGTTGAATTTGAAATGTGAAGACAAGCAAAGCACCTGACATGTTGACATATGAAGAGTACAACAAAGGCTTTGCTGTTGTACTTTAGCCTCTTTTTACATGGCAAATGATTTTTTTAAATAAAAATATTATCTATTCTGGACCTTAATTATTATAAGCAGCCTAGAGCCATCTCTAGGTGAGAATGGGCATATATAAATTGAATAAATACATGAATTAACTAAAAAAGAAGTAAATAATGAAAATTATAAAAAAAAAAATGAGCAGTAAATTCCAACTTTTAGAATGGCCAGATTTTTAAGACAGTGAAAATCACTTAGTTATAGAGGCATCTACAGGACCTTATGAAGTGCAAATTCCATTATTTCATCTTATTTGTGCTGTGTCACACATACAAAAGAGGTAGAATTTGTGTCATATTGGCACAGCACTGCTTTTGTCATTAGGTACACAAAGATGCCTCTGCTTAATTATATTCCAAAATATAGTTACAGCCTTAAAGACATATGTGAATGCATAGCACATTACACGGAATATGTGTTAAAAATCAAACCATAAAGATCTGTGGAATACAGCTCTTCTTAAATCAGAAACAGTATTGTAAGTAACTTAGGCTTTTGCAATTGTGTTCATTCATGGCAGTACACAATTTCCAGTGAGTCATTAACTTTGTAAGGCCAGCAACATATATTTGTAGTGACATAAAGTATGATATATTCAATTCAATTGGCCTTATAGCTAAATACAGATAGGGTTAAGATTTTGCCATGTTGTCTTCAGGTGCAGTGTGGACTGGAGACAACACAGCAGATTGGAGTTACTTGAAAATCTCCATTCCAATGTTGCTGACAATCAGCATTGCGGGAATTTCTTTCTGTGGTGGTAAGATATATATATTTCTTTCTCATTTCCATTTAACTGGGCTTCCTTTCCTCTTGCAGAAAGTATATTATGTTCCATTAAGACAAAATAAAAAATAGTAAGAGAAGCTTCTGAAGTCTTAAACAGACTCAGACACTTCAAAAGTCATTTGTTTTTAATTAAAACATTTATCCATGCGGTGCACAATCAAGAATAATTCACTTTAATAATGCAAAATTATATTTAACCTGCTGCAGTGCTTAGGTAAGAAAGGATTACAACATCAGTACCAAGTGGGCTTTTATAGGGATGCTATTCATATCATGAGCTGTAAACTATTCTTAAGAAGGGATCCATTCATTAGGAGCCTAATGAATATTACAACAAATCAGACCACTCATTTACCTGAATTTTATTCAGTCTGGTTTACCAGCAGCTCTGAAAAAGTGTATCCTGGCCTTTTTTGCATTTATTAGAGGCTGAATCAAAAATTGTCTAAATTGTTTTTCTGAAAATTAGTCTGCTTGGTCTTAGGAATGGCCTATAACTCTATTAATAAAGGTGGACAATCCAAGAAGTTTGAATTTTTCACCAATTTCTGGCAAACAATATTTTTTTGATGTCCAGCGGATGTCGGTGGATTTATTGGAAATCCACAACCAGAACTACTGGTTCGATGGTATCAGGCTGGGGCTTTGCAGCCTTTCTTCAGAGGCCATGCCAATAGGAACACCAAGCGTCGTGAACCCTGGCTATTTGGGGAGAAGAACACAAAGATCATCAGGGAAGCTGTTAAGGAGCGCTATTCCCTGCTTCCTTACCTTTATACACTGTTCTATCAGGCACACAGCATGGCTGAACCAGTTATGAGGTAAGCTTGTCATTGAAAAGGTTCAATTTCTGCTTTACGCTAAACTATTTGTAACAAATATAGAGTGTATGGTTAGACACCACATGGAAATGTTAATGAAATATGTATTGAAATGCAGGCCTAGCACAGATGCTAGTTCACTACTTTAGCTGTGATCTCTTAGGACACCATCTGTGTATCATGAGCTGGTAAAAAACAGGCCAATGGAAGGGTTACCTTGAAACTCTTTGCATTCTCTAGAATTAAATGAGGTATGAAATATAATTCCCAATCAGACTTTCAAAATCTTATTATTATAGATAATCTCAATAAAGGTAGTTTTAGTGCTTATCTGTGGTGGTGATTTCTTGGTCTGGTCTATTTAGTAGAGTTGATATCAATCTTGCAAGTCTGATTATGTTGTACTACTTCTTCTGACTTATAGTTAGGAAGGTATCTGAGTTGCTTTTGAGTGTGTTCTGGATGTTCTGGACTTAATGTTTTATCCCTTGTTGCTTTGGCAGCAGAGTTTGAATATATCCATCAAGATCATCTTCCTTACTCTCTATATATACAGCTTTCCAGAGTTTTGTTATAGAAAGTAGTAGCAAAAGATTTTTAAACCAACTTTCCATTTAGTGCTTTTGGGACTATTATAAATTAGCTTTGTGGGGATTGTTGGCTTTCTTTGGTCTTTGGCATACCAGGGACCAAATTCTAAAAAAATGGTTGAGCCAGTCAGGGGAGAGGATAGGACCAAATCAGCTAAATCTGATTTGTTTAAATATTTCAGTTAATAAGCTTACCATTTACGATTCTTTCTGAGGCTTTTAATAAGTTTCTCTTTGTAGCACTTTTGTATTATAATTTTGTAATTATAATTATAAAGCTCACGTGGTATAGCAGTGATTACACACACACACACACACACACACACACACACACCAAGATATTTTAAATAGTTAAAATAGCAACTTTAATGCCCACATCCAAAGCATAAACTTAAGAAACTATAAATAGATGCAGTATAGGAGAGAAAATTATGCTCTTTAGCATTTGTATAAATAGTGAAATGCCTTTGTTTTTTATAGGCCTCTCTGGGTGGAATTTCCAAAGGAATTAGAAACTTTTGGCATTGAAGATGAGTACATGCTTGGTAAATTTAAATTATCCATAATATCTACTATTTATTCTGAAGTTACAGCATTATGTACCCCATCTATTTTTCTCTAAGTTGTTCGTTATTCCAATTTATATAGTCAATTCCATAAGAATTGGTAGAGATGCATATCATTGTATTGATTGAGGCTCCTCTGAGTTGGCTGAGGTATTGCTACTTCAGCACATTTGTATTCTATATTATAGATGTCAGGTTGTTGTTTTTTTCCTGTGGTAATTACAATCAGTCTCCTTGGGTAGCAGGGTTAATTAAGGAGCACAAGACGTTCAATGATGGATACAGACCTGAGCATAAAAATCTTCCTAGGGGGTATAGATCATACTTACAAACAATTATTTAAAATTGTGCTAATTATAGGAGAAGAAAAATGGGACAATGCATTTTTATATGTTTTTAATTTAGGAAGTGCTTTGTTGGTGCATCCAGTCGCTGCTCCAAAAATCAGTACAATCAGTGTCTTTCTGCCAGGCACACAAGAGGTAAGAGAAATGGAATGAATTTCCCTCCCCACAAACACACACATATACAAACACACATACATCACATGCTGACATACACTTTACATATACACATACACTGATACTAATTAAATATATATATATAAACAAATCTTTGCATGAGATTGCTAAAATAAGAGTGCAGGGTACTATTTGTACACTGCTAATTTAATTTTCTTTACAGAAATGCCTAGTTAACCAAGTTTGGTCCAGGTACTAATGAATATATTAGTCATTGCTCCCACTTTATGGAACATCTTGTCCCCAGAGGTGAAGTGGGCATCCATTCTTCTGGCCTTCTGGAGTAGCCTTAATACCTCTTTGCCAACTAACCTGGAGATCCAAGAATGATATCCCATCCTGGGATGGTTGGTGGCTTGAGGGCACTCCCTCTGCCTTTTTTAACTTTGTTGTTAACTCTGTTTTTAATTCTGTCTTATTCATTATTTTTATACATTTCTAATCTGTAAACTGCGTGGCCCATTGGCTGGGCATGGCCCATTGGCTGGGTGTGGCTGCGGTGGTAATGGCAGACTGGGTGGGACTAAAAAGTTCAATCAATCAATTCCAACTTTGCAAGATCTTTTTTTTCCCACGAGAAGTTGAAATTGACTGATTGATTGAACCGTTTGTTGTTGTTTTTTTGTTTGTTTTTTTGCACATGGTGGCAGAGGCCTAAAGCGAAAAGGTTTTATAAAACCCAGCTGAAGGCCTAGGATTGGGGTGACGGTGCGTGTGCCCACAGAGAGGGCTCTGAGTGCCGCCTCTGGCACCCGTGCCATAGGTTTGCCACCACTGATCTAGATACAGAATTGTGATTCCTCAGACAATGCTTTACTTGATACTTGAATAAGGTATTAACGATAGCAATCATTATAATGCCTTATACCCACCATCAGTATTGAATTGGAAATGCTTTTACAAATGCCCAATTTAAGATAAGTTTTTGATTCTTTAAAGCTATTTAGAGCTTGAACCTGCTCATTCCAGGAAATTCGAGAGTGGATAATTTTCTCTGTCGTTGTCTTTTCAAGTCTAAGAAAAAGTACCAATGAAAAGTCCTATCCGTTAAAAAACGTGAGGTCTGTAACGACCTAAAGTTGAAGGTTTTAGAGACCCTCGAGTTAGTCTGTTGTCGTTATTATACAAAAGGAGGAGATAAACTTCACCTACCTTTTATATGATTAAACTTTTGTGCTTTTATCATACTTTGCCAATAAAACTAGCAGCCTCATTTCCCTAACAAAAAGGAGTGCGGGTTTTTCATAAGACAGTATGAATTTTCTCTTGCTCTTCAAAAAGTAAATCTTTTTCTACCTAGAGAGTCCTCTTACCCTACTAGCCAACTCTAAACTAAGATAATCTGCTGCTACTTCAGGGAAGGGTTGGGGAAAGTAGCATTCTTGCTTTCTGGATTCCTGTTTCTGGCCAATTGGTTAAATTGTTGAGTTGAGAGTTTTGAGTTGAATAAATGTGTATCAGTTTTTAGAAAAATGTAAAATGGTGGCTTGATTATAGTTGTCTTAGTGAACACTTACTGCTCTCAAATTACTGCTATTTTGTGTGTTGTTTGCTATTACTGCATTGGTTGGGATTTATAAATTAGTTATTGATTTGATTTTCTGTTAGGGTTCATGTGGGATTTCTGTATCTAAAATCTAATTCCTACTCATTTGTTTTCCTTTTTATTATTTGACAGATTTGGTATGACTTCCGAAAATTTAGGCGTGTGGAAGGTCATGGCATCTTGAAGATCCCAGTAACATTGAACAATGTATGTGTTTCCTTTAACATTTTTAAAAAAGCTTTATCTTCATTTTAATTTAAGTAAAACTGGAGTTCTGTTATGAGAATGGGATAGTTCTAGCTTAGTGAACTCTGTTGATTTAAATGTGGAATTTGTAAGGATTTAAATCTAAAATTTGTAACTACCAAAACTCTTATCTCCTAATAATACCTTATTTCTTAGTAATACAGTGTGTGTATACAATATGCAGGATTTTGTGTTCCACAAATAGAAAGGACATGCAGCGGAAGCAAAATACAGAATTAAGATTGTGTTGTCTTTCAAGCACTAAAAATATTGACACTGGTAATGTTTCAAACTACACAGTGGAAATATAGTTTATTCACCAAATAAACTAAATGATTGAAAAATATTTTTTTCAAATATTAATTTTTCAAAATCACTTTAATTATGTTAACATTGAATTGAATATAGTGATAAATAATATAAAATAAACACAGCCTTTTGTGGAATATATGAAATTTGACAGAATTAGTTGGGCTCCCACTAGATATTATTTCTACCAGTTTAATGTTATATGACCCCATTTGCTCTTGCTAATACAAATGTATTGTTAGCCCTGATTATGTACCTAAGAAAAATAGGGCTTGATGTTCTGAATCAAATAGTATATGCTAAGCAGGAGCTAGCTACAAAAAAGTATTTCATTGTCTTTTTCCTTTGTCCAAAAGTACGTTATTATACTTATTTATTAGCTGGGTTCATACAATATTTTAAGCCATAGTTTGGATTGCTTTGGCTTTGTATGTTTTATGAACTGAAACATTGTGATTTGATTTATGGCTTAGAGTCTTGTGAGAACACACCTAATTATGGTTAATTTAATAAGCTATGGTTAAAAAAACATTATCTTAGTGCAATGTGTGAATCCAGCCACTACTTATTTTCTTTTTGCAGATTCCTGTATTTCAACGTGGTGGGACTATTATACCTTTGAAGATTTCTGTAGGAAAATCCACAGAATGGATGGTAGATGTTCCATATGAACTGCATGCTGCACTAGATTATAAGGTCCTCTAAATCTATTTTTGTACACACTATTTATTTATAGTTAATTTTAAATGTATATAAAGTTATTTAAAATGAAAAATATCATTTTTCATTTTCACTGATTTCTCATTCTCCATTTTAATGCCAATATGATTTTGGTTTTCATTTCACTAATTAGCAATTACTTGCTTTCCATCTAACACTATAGGAAAGTAAAGCAAAGCAAGTTCCCAATAAAATGTCTATCTGTATCTGTAAATGAGTTTGCTTGTTTGCTTGCATGTCTTTCCCAGATTTGCAGCTGGGCAAACAGCCAAATGATAGTGAATTTGATTATAAAAAAATTCTGTGTTTTGCCTGATATATAGGGATGTGCAACAGGTAAACTATACCTGGATGATGGCCACTCATTTCATTATCTCCATGAGAAACAGTTCCTGCTCAGAAAGTTCAGCTTCCATGAGAATGTCCTTTCCTCCAGGTAAAATATACCCTAAATATGGAAGGAAGAATCAGAAAGTATTGATTATCATAGGCTTTTATGTCTGCATTGTTCATCAGTTTCACGCTTCAACTTATAAAGACCAACAATCTACAACTTTCAGTTCCTTGTCCCAAAAAATGTGTGCCAATGACTTTGTTCAACTATAATCTGAGCAGGTAACTAAATGTATATATTTGTTTGGAACCAATTGGTACTTTTTAAAACTCAGTGAAACTTTGAATCATAAACATGAGTTTCACTTCTGTTCACATGATATATGTGACAAAGTCAGTCA
>NW_015388544.1:139195-143483 GCF_001527695.2 Protobothrops mucrosquamatus | reverse complement strand
ATTGTTTAGTGAATCTGGCTTCCCAATTGACTGTGCTTGTCAGAAGGTCGCAAAATGTGACCACATGATCCCAGGATACTGCAACCGTCATAAATATGAGTTCATTGCCAAGCATCTGATCATGTGACGATGGGGATGCTGCAATGGTGGTAAGTGTGAAAAACAGTCAGAAGTCACTTTTTTCAGTGATGTTGTAACTTTGGTCATTAAATGAACTGTTGTAAGTTGAGGACTACCTGTAATTGGCTGGTATACACATCACACTCACTGCAAATCACACAAACCATTCTGACTATGGTGTATGAATCCAGCCTGTAGAAGAACCGAAAGATCTCCTTTATCTTGTCCTCCAGCCAGGCTCTCTTTCAGGGAGATACTTGTATCTGTTTCTTCTCCCTCCCAAGAATATAAAATATGAGTTTATGCACCATGTTGGAGATTCTCTCTGGGCACTCCAAAGCAGCATTTTCAATACCATGTCGAAAAAAAATTGATAAACTAACAAACGTTCTCAATTTTTTCCTGCCAGTCTTTAGAAGAGAAGGTACTGTATTCCCTATAGAAGATAAAATAGAGTAGGGACTTTGGAGGTCTTCTAGTCCAGCCCCCTGCTCAAGCAGGAGGACTTATACCATCTCAGACAAGTGACTGTTTGGCCTCTTCTTAAAGATCTCCAGTGATGGAACGCCTACGATTTCTGGAGCCAAGCTGTTCCACTGGTTAATTGTCCTCATTGTCAGGAAGTTTCTCCTTATTTCCAGGTTGCTTCTCTCTTTGACCAGTTTCCAACCATTGTTTCTTGTCCTACCCTCTGGAGCTTTGGTTGATTGCCAGAACAAGCAGGCATTTTAATAATTAAAACACCATCTTTGTTTTCTCAGATGTGCTGGTGAAGAAGGGCTATTCCAGACAAAATGTGTAGTTCAACAGATACTGATTTTGGGAATAAAAAAGGAGCCCTCTGTTGTGACAGCAACTATGTTTGGTAAGAGACAGAAATAGTCCAATTTCCAGCTTATTGATTTCTTTGCTTCCACACTAGACTCTCCAGGGCATTTGAAGCATTGCATTTCTCTCATTGGAAGAAACTGTATCTATTAATTTTAATTGTTTTATATGGCCACCCTTCTCTTAAATATGACTCCGAGTGGCTGACAATTTTTTTTTTAAAAAATACAGAAACAATACAAATATAAATTTCACCCTCACCTAAAATACAAAGTGGCTGCCAAAGACACAATTTATCAACATTGTGGGCTCACTGAAGCTAGTCCTTCAAGGCTTTCTAAAGGTGAGCAGAGTTGAGGACAACTAAATCTTGTGTGGTTTGATATTCCAAAGGGCAGCTACTTCCTGGGTGTCACTGGATGACAATCCCTGAATTAAATGAAACTTCTACACAGAATAATGTACATTTGCTTTTCTATAACAAAATTTTTCTTTAATGAGTTCCATTCAACAAGGTTGTTTCCTAAAGGCAAGATGACAACATTTAATTGATAGGTAATGACCAACACCTTGAAATGCTTCCAGAAGTCAACTGGAGCAAATGCAGTTCATATAGCAGCGATGACATATTAATATAACAAGAAGTGGCACTACTGCTTGTGCTACAATTTTTGCTGTTGGACCAGCTCAACCGCTTTTCTTCATTCATTAGAAGTGAACATTTGAGTTGCTTTGCAGAGCAGGTTGGATGGAGGGCTTGGATATTAATAAGTCCTGAACTTGCTCATATCTCACCAACATATCTCAAAAGCCTACAAGAACATTCTCCTAAAGTGGAGAACAGAAGATAGTCCTAACAAGTGCTCACTCTGGAAGCATTTGCTTCAGAACAGAAGACTTGATTACGACTTTGTTTTGAGCAGATATACAACAACATTAATCTACATGGCTTACTTTAAATAAATGTTTATGTGTATTTCTTTAATTGCAATTCAGATGGAAAAGAAGACAAGACAGTGGCTTTCACCTATGATACCAGAAATTCTGTGCTGACCCTTCAAAAACTTTCCTTAAACATTGGCAATAACTGGGAACTTCGTATCAAATGAAAGCGCAGCTTCAGAGATGCAGATGAAAAACTGAAAAATAATACTTTGAACAATTAGCATGCTTTTTTAAAATTGATTGCTTTTAAAATAGACAGAACCTCAAATGTGACACACCAAGTACTGTTTGTATAATTTAATTGATTCATATTCAAAATGTTTTTCATGGATGAAAACTTTCTGATATTATTTGCAAAAACTGTTCCTGGGGATAATTGATCTTATTCCAGATTTTGCAGTTCCGTATTAATTATTTTATTTTTTTGCTATATCTATGCAATAGTTCTCTTGCTTTTATAACACTTTCGAAGTAAATTATCTGGCTACGTTTTAATTGGTGCACTGTTCTGTTTTGGGTGGATTCTATTTAGCAATTTGACACGCATTAATTCTTCTAAGAAGTTCTTAGAAAGAAGAAATGCAAATGAGAATAGTTACAATAGGTATACATCTGCCACAGAGAGATTCTGCTTCACAAAACATAAATGCATTTTTATATGGGATAAAGACATCTTGAATTAATGAACTCTACCTTTCTTTTAGCTGATGCACTTCAGATGTGTTGGGCTATATAGAATCCCCATAAAAATTGTGAGAATCATCCTCCCATTATGTACAAAAAGAAAACAATGATATGATAAACTGTAAGGGAATGGTAAAACAGTATCACAGAAGGGAAACCAATTCAGGCTTTATTTTGCTGAGCAATTAATATTTCATATGGAAATAATTTACCAAAAGTAACTTTTTCTGTTTGTAGAGCACAAAAGCCTAATTGCCATTTCAGTATTAAAAGGGCCATATTTTAGAAGTGCCCAGAACATTCAGAATCTCAAGTTTTCATAACAAATGCCTCTTCTTTCAGAACATACCTGCTTATTGAGGCAGAACTTGCCTAAGGAAAGAGTCTCAGGACATAGAATCAGCACTCTCATTATAAAGAAAAGATATACATGTCTCCTCACTCCTTAAAAAATGTATATTTTCTTCCATTGTATTGCGTTGTGTCCCACATAGCAAAGATATAGCTATTAGAATCATGTAAAAGTAGTGTAACATTTTTGCTAAATATATTCTGCATCATAAAGTATATATAGGTTGAAGCATTGTTTTTTGTATGATTTTATTTTGAGAAATAGGAATAAAGGCTAGCTGCTTCTTCATTTGTTCATTGTTAGGGTTTTTCTTAATATGGCAGCGAACACAGATATGAAGACTGCATTTGTTTTTCTCCACACAAAACTTTTATTGCACAAAATTAGATTCCTATCTTACTCTATTATTTTCCTATTACTATAAGTTTACCAATATTTCTTAAATTTCTATCCCTCTGTTCTAGTTATATGTTTTTATACCTTTGTGTAGAATCTTGTGGGTTTTTTTAATCTTAACTATTTCTTAAGTCTTAGTTTCCTAAATCTTCCTTATTCCTCAGGTTCTACAGCTCTTGTAGCCAATCTCAGTCCATTTGAACAAGAAGTCCTATTTTTTCACTCCTTTATAGATTTGTGAATGGACTTTTTCTTCCTTCCTTCCTCCCTCCCTCCTTCCCTCCCCCCCCCAAGCCCCACCAATATACAACCACAATTGAGCTTCCTGGAACCAGAGGCGTAGTGTGGGGGGTGCAGGGGGGGCTGGCCGCACCGGGCGCAACATCTGGGGGGGCGCGCTCGCACTCGCAGCTCTCTGCCCCTGCCTGGCTCACTCACTCTCTCTGCAGTGCTGGCTGTGCGAATCCGATCCGAGCCACCGGGTCGCCGACACCGCCCACTGTGGAGGGGGGCGCAAATTACTTGCCCCGGGTGCTGACAACCCACGCTACGCCACTGCCTGGAACCAGTTTGTAGAGCTCTGCACCTGGGCTGCTGCCTGCAATGGCCTTGGTTTGCAGACTTGCTTGACTTGGAATCAGGCTCTCCCCCCCCTCCCCAATTTTTCAGTCCTGCCCCCCAGTGGTCATACAGCTCCAAGAATTGACGGTTTTCTTCTTCTGCTGAGGTACGTCCCTTTGTGTTAAAATCTCTTTTCCCAGGTCTCTGCTATCTTCCTAGTTAACTTGACACACCCGATGCCAAGCTGTGTGGTATGTGAAAGCTTTGATCTTTCCATATTTAAGTTTTGGCAATATCTGGGAGTGCCACTTGAAGAAGATGATTCACTTGTGCAACTCACACGATGTTCTGAAAAATAATCAGCAACTTCAGCAACTGTTTCACTTTCTGAGGTTGTCTTCC
>NW_015388544.1:137092-138301 GCF_001527695.2 Protobothrops mucrosquamatus | reverse complement strand
TCTGCTATCTTCCTAGTTAACTTGACACACCCGATGCCAAGCTGTGTGGTATGTGAAAGCTTTGATCTTTCCATATTTAAGTTTTGGCAATATCTGGGAGTGCCACTTGAAGAAGATGATTCACTTGTGCAACTCACACGATGTTCTGAAAAATAATCAGCAACTTCAGCAACTGTTTCACTTTCTGAGGTTGTCTTCCCCGTTAAGAAAGAGGTGGAAGATACTACAGAATTTGCAGCTTCAACATTTTTCTTAATTTTTTCCAGTACTTCTGTGAGTTAACAACGTTGACTTTTTTGCCTCCTTAAGTGAAATTTTACAACACATGCAGTAGCTGTTCTTTTCATTAGCATTGCCTTTTTTTTTTTCCTAGCCAACCTTTAAATTCAGGTTCCTGCAGCCATTCATTTTTAAATAATGGCACATATCATGTTTTTATTTTTTTTTCCCTTCAGCAACTGTTCACTTCAATCATCATTGTTAGGGGTTGTATTACTATATATGTATATATTACTAAATTGGAACTTGAAAGCATGCAAGCACATACATTGCAATCAAAGACAATTTACAGATAGACCTTAACAACTGGGCTTGGAATGTTGGTTGTAAATTTTTGCAGTTGTAAGTCGAATCACCATGTGACCAGCCTTGATTTTACGATTGTTTTTACAGTGGATGTTAAGTGAGGCACTGCAGTCACTATGCAAATCATATGGTAGTAACTCTGAATCCGGCTTATCCAAAACAGCAAAAGAAGTCATGAAATGCAACCTCATGACGGAACACGAGGTCAAAAATATCTCAGGAACTGTTCATTAATGAAAGCCAGTTTTCAAGTACCTGAAATGCGCTCATGTAACCATGGGGGGGATGGTATGTCAGTCATAATTTTATTATGACTGACCTACCACCATTATAATTATGGGTCCCAAATAACTTTTTTTTCCGAGTCTGTCATAACTTCGAATGATTGTTAAGCAACCGATCACCTAAATCACCTAAATCACCTAAATCACCTAAATATGAGCCAGCAGTGTGCTGCAGCTGCCAAAAAGGCCAACACAGTGCTAGGCTGCATTAACAGAGGGATAGAATCAAGATCACGTGAAGTGTTAATACCACTTTACAATGCCTTGGTAAGGCCACACTTGGAATACTGCATCCAGTTTTGGTCACCGCGATGTAAAAAAGATGTTGAGACTTTAGAAA
>NW_015388544.1:103383-135745 GCF_001527695.2 Protobothrops mucrosquamatus | reverse complement strand
ATAACAAAAGTCTCCAATTAAGGATAGATTATATTGAGAATAAATATGGGACCAAAAAGTTTCATTTGGTTTTTGAGTGAATTTTAGAGTATTATTGTTGTTAATATGTTATAACAGTTTATTTATCCTTATTCTTAATTACTAATATGATATTATTATTATTGTGTTTAATCTTAATATATTTTATGTTAAAAAGAGAGTTAAAGGACTTTACAGATTTGTTATTCTAATAGTTGATTAATGTTAGTTAGAACACGATTATCTTATTGTTAACCCTGTGATTAGCTCTGGGAAGTTGGGGGGGAGGGGGGAGGGGGAGGGAGGGTTTTGGAGAGGGGGGGAATTATATTGTAAAACTTTTATAAAACTTTTAATTAAAAAAAAGTCTCCAATTAAGGAAAGGGTGGGGCTGTTGGAACCCTCCTTTTCAGGAAGCACCAAAACTCTGGATCCCAAGAAGGATAAAAATGCCTTGCTTACTCCACATGGTAAGTTCACTCTTCCACATTCACCTTTATTTAAAGCTTAATATGACTAGTAAGTATGTGGATCTTCCTAGGACAAGGTGTTTCTGCGTAGAAAAGCAGCTTCTAGATTCCATTCACAGCAACCAAATCCCAAGTACTGTTTAGAGAGGAAATAACTAGCTTCTTCCACATGCAAAAATATGCTCAACCTCTGGATGCTTTCATAGAATTGAAGTCCATTGGCAGATGAGGCCTGTTCCTCTATAGAGGGTACATCTGACAACCCGGCTTGTCCAAAAAAATGGCTAGTGCTGCACTTTCAGCTGCTAAATATAAATTGATCTTTGCTAGGCTGCTTTACACGGAATCTTAAAGAACTCTCCCACTTCATTCCATTGAACTATTTTGGGAACTGGTTTGAGAGCAGCTGGTGCCACCCCTTTCAGTTTTGGATGGGAGATTGCATAGGAGCCTCATGTATTTATAATCCAGGGTGAAGAATAAGCAAGATGTAAAAATGTTGTTTGCATTTTTGTGGACATGTCATACAGCATACAGATCTGCATATGATCTGGCATCTGTTTCGCTTTTAAAACATTTGCAGTTCCAAGTATATGTTTAATGATGTCTGCTGAAAACTAATGCTAACAGTGCATCTTTACTGAGTTCAGTGGTAGTTACCTGCTCTGCTATTATAAATCAAGTCTGTGAACAGAGTGGTTGGATGAAATTGCTTCGTTGTGTTGTATGCCATTTTTGACACACATCTCTGGAGCTGCTGCTTTTTTTTTTTCAAAGTCCAGCAAGCATTGGGCTGAAGAACTTACCATCTAGGACAGTGATGGCGAACCTTTTAGAGACTGAGTGCCCAAACTGCAACCCAAAACCTATTTATTTATCGCCCAGTGCTGGGTGGGCGTGGCCGACTGGGTGGGTGTGGCCATGGTGGTGTGGCCACCTCTATGATGCTTGTGGGGAGGGACGCCTGTGGGAGCCGGGCAGGGTTGGGGAAGATACAAGAGGTCTCTTGGGGGTGGGGCGGTGGGCCAGAGGCTCATCCTGCAGGGTGAGGCAGGGGAGGTGTGCTAATTGCCACGGGGCAAGGCAAGATGAGGCAGGGGCCAGAGCAGCTGCTGCCTGACACCATGGGCCCCCACACACAGAGGCCAGTGAGCGCATGGGGGCTGAAGGTGTCTGTCAGCAGCCACAGCCTGCTGGCTGTCCTGCATCATGGCAGCCCCATCAGCATTGGCGGAGACGGCCCCGGGACGGCCAGAAAGGAGCCCTCACCTGGTGCAGGCCCTGTCTACACAGTGGCTCTGACGGGGGCAGCAACAGCTGCTCCTCCTGCTGCTCCGAGCCCCTTCACTGGCCAACCACACAGGGAAGCAGGAGGCAGCAGTGGTGATCCCTGCATTGCCAAGCCTGGCCAGCAGCAGATCTGGAAGTGAAGCTGTGCCGCCCATACTTGCGCTGGTGGAGGCAGCGATGGGGAAAGGTGAGCTGTGACGCACGCCACCCCTCCCCGCTGCCACCCCACATCGTCCCGCAACCACGTCCCGGAGGCGTACGCGGGACGATGTGGGGCAGCAGCAGCAAAGGATGGGCACATGCCAGATCCCGCATTCCCCCGCCGCCCCCACCAGTGCAAAGATGGGCAGCACAGCTTCACTTCCGGATCTACTGCCTGTAACTATTGGCCCCCACACATAGAGGCCAGCGAGCGCATGGGAGCCGACAGTGTCTGTCAGCAGCCACAGCATGCTGGCTGTCCTGCATAATGGCGAACTGGCCATGGAGCCCCATCGGCGCAGGCGGAGATGGCCCCAGGACGGCCAGAAGGAAGCCTTTGCCCGGCCTGGGCTCATCCACTCGACGGCTCTGATGGGGGTGGCTTCTGCTGCTGCTCCAACCGGTCAACATGCAGGGAAGCAGGGGGAGGTGGAGGGGCAGCTGGGGGTCTGGAGCCACCTCGGCTGCTCGCTAGCAGCCCAACGAGGCAGCGAATCTTGCACACCAGCTGCCCCTCCTGCTTCCCTGCATGGTTGATCAGTTAGAGCAGCAGCGGAAGCAGCCCCTATGAGAGCCATCGAGTGGATGGGCTGGGCTCCCTTATGGCCATCCCGGGGCCATCTCTGCCTGCACTGATGGGGCTCCTGCTATAGGTATTTCTTCTGGAAATTTCAATAAATTAATTGAGACCGTGTGAAGATTTTCAATCCAACTTGTTCTTCAGTCCAGCAACTTCTCTGTTTTCTCCCATTCTGCTTTAGTTCTAAAAAAATAATACAAATTTTCCTTTCTGGGCAGGTTAGTGGGATTTCTTAGTGCCAAAATATGCTCCCCCTAGCCAGACCCCCTCGCCTTCCCCCAGCTGGGACTTGATGATCCCCACCCTCCTGCCCTCACTCCAGCTGACCCCATGAGCATCCAAGCCCGACCAAGATGGAGGGAAGGCGAGGCAGAGAACCGGTTGTTAAATGATTTGAAACCCACCAGTGGTTGCTTCCAAAGGCCGCTCACTCACTCTCCCACCAAAACTGCTCCTTTTATAGGTTCCCTCACCCCGCCCAGCTCTCGCAGCTGTTCCCGGACTCTGCATGCATGGAGGGGGAGGGGAGGAGCCCGGCCCTGCATCCCTCTGTCTGTGGCAATGGTGCGTGTGCCCATAGGGACGGCTCTGCGTGCTGCCTGTGGTTTGCCACTACGGACCTATACCATCTCAGACAATTGACTGTCTTAAAAACCTCCAGTGATGGAGCACCCACAATTTCTGAGGACAAGCTGTTCCACTGGTTAATTGTCCTCACTGTTAGGAAGTTTTTCCTTAATTTCAGGTTGTTTCTCTCTTTGGTCAGTTTCCAACCATTGTTTCTTGTCCTGCCCTCTGGTGCTTTGGTGAATAACGTGACCCCCTCTTCTTTGTGGCAGCCTCTCAAATACTGGAATACTGCTATCATGTCACCCCTGTTTCTTCTTTTCTTTAGACTAGTCAAACCCAAGTCCTGTAGCCATTCTTCATATGTTTTAGTCTCCAGGTCTTTGATCATTTTAGTTGCTCTTCTCTGAACTTTTTCCAAAGTCTCAACATCTTTTTTGTAGTATGGTGACCAAAATTGGTTGCAGTATTCCAGGTATGGTCTTACTAGGGTTTTATAAAGCGATACTAATACTTCGCGTGATCTTGATTCTATGTTTGTTTATACAACCCAGGATTGTATTAGCTTTTTTGGCTGCTGCTGCACACTGCTGCCTCATAGTCAAGTGATCATCTCCTAGGACTCCAAGGTCACTCTCACAGTTACTGTTTTTAAGCCAGGTCTCGCCCAATCTGTACTTGTACCTTTGATTTTTCCTGCCTAAATGTAAAACTTTGCTTTTCTCCACATTTTGTTGGATAGGGCCCATTGTTCAAGTTTGTCAAGATCTTTTTGGATCCTGAGCTTGTCTTCTGGGGTGTTGGCTATTGCTGCCAGTTTAGTGTCATCTGCAAATTTGATGAGTTCCCCTTCTATTCCCTCATTTAAGTCATTTATGAAGATATTAAAGAGTACTCAGCTTAAGACGAAGCCTTGTGGTATATTGTGGCATACTAAGTATACTGTGTCCACAACGTTTTGCTGGTCTACTAATTTAGTCACTAAATTAGATTAATTAATTAAATTAATACAGAAAATTCTAAGCAAGAGCCTTGGATAGCAACCATTCACAAATACAATGGTAATAATAATAAAGGTAATTCAGGTAGTCCTTGACTTACGGCTTTTCATTTAGTGACCATTAAAAATGGCAAAGGCACTGAAAAGAATGACCTACAGCCAGTCCTTGCAGTTACTACTGTTGCAATATCTTCATGGTTGTGTGATCCCAATTTGGGAGCTTGGCAACTTGCATGTAGTTATGAAGGGAAACCCAATCACCATTTACAACATTCCCAGCTGGCAAAGTCAGTGGGAGAAGCCAGATTTGCTTAACAGGTACAGCAAAAAAATATTGTAATCATCACAGTCATGTGCTGATTCAATTAACAAATGCATCACTTAAGGACAAAAAGTTCTGGTCCCAATTGCGATCATAAGTTGAGAACTACCTGTAACTAATTCATTTTCAGATCAATTAGTGCATTTAATGCACAGGCTTCAGTGTGAAACTGATTAAGATCTGGTCAGTTTCAGGCAACTTCTGGAAGTTGGGGGGGGAGTTCAAATCAAGTAATTAAGGTCACAGTGTATTGTTAACTTGCCATTAACCCTTTTTTGGGGGTGGGAAGCAACTCAGGAATAGATAGCTTGTTTAAGCAATCTCTGCACCCTGCAAGGGAGCAAAAGCCAGGGGGAGGGGGAAGGAATGGGTGAGACAGAGGACACTGTACCAGAGAACTTTATCTAATGAGGCAGCAACCAGCAATCTTCCCAGCATCCCTCTTTCTCAGTCCCATGGCTCACTTAGTGACATGTGACTTAGCAACATTTACTAAACTAGAATACTACTACTACTACTACTACTACTACTACTACTAATAATAATAATAATAATAATAATAATAATAATAATAATAATAATAATAATAATAATAATAAAGTTGGAAGGGACCCTGGAGGTCATTTAGTCCCCCTGCTCAGGCAAGAAACCCTATACCATTTCAGACAAATTATACCATTTCAGACAAATATCTATACTGCTCTATATAGCCTGTAGTATATAGTGTGTATCTCTCTCTCTCTCTCTCTCTCTCTCTCTCTCTCTCTCTCTCTTTCTCTCTCTCTCTCTCTCTCTCTCTCTGTGTGTGTGTATTAAGTAAAACCTGTCCTTTCTACATTTAACTCATTGTAAAGTTCCTTTTCCTGCCTTTCTTTGTTGTTTTGAAAAGGTACCCTAATGGTTGAGCATTTTCTTTTCAAAACCTAAGAGATAAGTTTTTATTTTCATTTTTATTTATATTTATTAATAATATATATATAGCCTTCCATCTCATCAAAGCTGGATGGAAGCCTGGATACGTATACGCATTGTTCTGTCAAATTATATAGATCTAAACAGCAATTGTATAACTAAAATCTTGAGGTAAATATTGTTTCAAGGTAGATTTTGGACAAATTCGAACAAATCTGTAGCTAATAAAACTGAATTTTAAATTTTAAAAAATTCTTTGTAGATTCCTATTAAAGAGTAAGGGGAAGGAAGGGTATTATACATTTTAGAATTTAAGACCTTATTCATAATTCCAGTAAGATATATGTACAAATAGATGTGAGTATGGATTTAGTTCTGATCTAAAATCTAGTTTGATCCAATTGGTATCATATCAGGTTCATGAGGGCATGACAGCGTTTTTAACCAAAAAATAAAAATGCTGACAGGGTTGTCACAGTATTTACCATATTTAAAAATAGCTGCTACTCTGCCATAAAGTGTTCAAATAATGTGAGGGAGGTGAGAATGCAGAATGACTGCTAGCCATTCATTTGTGCCATTGCCAAAATTATTTGAATTTTTACTAGAATAAATCAGGGAAGGTAAGTATCCAAAGTCTTCCACAAGTTGCAGAAATATACCACTAGTTCTGTTCTAACTGCGCAGTAATCTGAATCACTTGTGTCCTCCCATACCAATGAGCTTAAATTGCTTCTAGTATTTCCTGCTACAAGAGAGCCAAATGTAACATATGTGGGTCTTGTAATAACTAAATTAGTAGATACCAACAGGAAAGTAGAATGTGGATGTAAAACATTGGTTGGGAAAGCATTTGCAATCAAATAGTGATATTACTGACACTGAATACAGCAGCCTCCACCCTCAAATTCCTGCACCCATCCCAGTCTGCAAAGCAATTCTGGGCAGTTTACAATTAAAAATATTACCAAGAGGAATGAGATAAGAATGCTGGGAGGGTACATCAAGAGAATATACTCCCAGCAGGGTTATCCAAGATGCAAAAGTCATCACAGCTGCCCAGAAAAAGCAAACAACCGAATGAAAAGGTCACTCTACATACCAATAAAAAAGAAAGGAAAATTGACAGTGTATGCAAACCGTTCTATAGTATTCTTAATTTTAAAATAATGCTTAGCATCATTCAGAGCACTTTAGAGCGCTACATGAAGATACCAAAGGTTCAACCTGGCTTTAGAAAAGGCTGAGAAATAAGAGGTATTATTGCTGATGCACATTGGATAATTGGGAAAACTACAGAGAAGTCAGTTATGTACTTCATTGGTTATAGAAAAGCCTTCAGTTGTGTCTACCATGTCCAGTTGTGGAATGTGCTTAGAAAAATGGGAATCCCAGAACATCCCATATCCTCAAGCATAATCTATACAGAGAGGGGAAAGCCAATAAAAAAAACTAACATAGAATTCGTTAAGAAGATCAAGAACAAGCTTTGCCAACTAATTTCATGAAGGTGAAATAAACAAGTACCAAACAACAGCAAATGTCACCTTTGTAATGAAAAGAATGAAACAATTAACCATTTGATCAGTGGTTGCAGCAAAACTTCACCCTATAAAGTTATAACATTTGTATCTTTGAAAACTTGGAGACACAAAAAATCGAGACACACACCCACACCCATCTTTCCCCCTAAAACCCAAAACCTATAGCAGAGCAGCAGCATCCAAAGAATCAAAATAAAAAATCAGGCAGGTACACATTATCAGCATAACACACACTGTTCACACATCTCTTTCTTTTTTCCCCAAATTACAAACTGCATACACAAACTGAACATACCAACCCAGATTCAGAGGCTGAACACACAACCACTTCCCAGACAGGAAACTTCCTTTTCCCAGAAATCTCCAAGCAGAACGCACCTCTTCACAAACCTTCTATAACATAATCTCCTCCAAATCCCCATAAGAATAAACAAATCCTTGCAAATTGATGTCCTGCCTTCTTTCTTTCCTAGGACTGCTTTTGTTACATATGTTCCCCAGAATGTCTCATTTTTCTTCCAGACCCCACTCAGTTGTTCTGCAGAGTCCCATAGTTTTTTGGAAATTAATTCTCTGAACCAAAAATGCTTTATAATATTCTGGACATAAAGTTCTAGATAAAGTGGGAGCAGATTATGTTCATAGCCCTTATGGACTCTTTGCTGGAAAAAATGAATTTATGGGTTCGATGTTTGGACACGGTACATTATGGAAAAAAGGAAATTATGTTATATAGAGAGAGTATATATAGAGGGTAAAATATAAATGTACTTGTAACTGCCTTGTCTCTCCCTTCCCCTCCCCTCCTCTCTCCCCTCCCCTCCCCTCCCCTCCCATCCTCTCCTTTCCCCTCCTCTCCACTCCTCTCCCCTCCCCTCCCCTCCTCTCTTCTCTTCTTCTCTCCACTCCCCTCTCCTCCTCTCCTCTCTTCTCCTCTCCCCTCCTCTCCTCTCCATATTTATTTCTTTGCATTTTGCATTTTGCACTTTGGACTTTATTACTTTTCTTTTCCTTCCTTACTTTTTTCTTTCAAAATTTGTATAGTTTTTATTCTGGTAATCATTTCTTTATTAAAAATTTAGTCCTTCCTTATAAGGAAGAAACCTTTTCAACCAAAACGAAATCGTGTAGAGATACAACCTACGTAGTAACATTTTACTTAACATAGTAGTGGGACATTAAAACATACACCTCAATGAATAAAGATTTACGACCAATTTTGCAACACATTTCAAGGGAACGTAAACGTGAAAGTGAACGTGAAAGTAAACGTGAGAGAGTCTTACTGAAAGAACCAACCCTGAGAAGGGAACTTTCCTCATCCCCTCCTCCATGCCCATATGCTTCCTAAGAGTTTATTTTTAGTTGTCAGAACTGCAACCTTTACAAAGCACACCACAGCCCGCCTCACACATATGAATCCGTAAATGGAAGTTACTCTACAAATTTGCTTCCTGCTAAAATGAGGATTTTGACATGAAAGGACAGAGTTAACTACTGTAAGAACCTCAAGATGATATCTATGCAACTCAGTGGATCTTCCTAAAATTGTTTGAAGTTTTGCAAAAAAAAAAAAAGGGGGAAGAGAAAAAACTCAGTCTGCAGAAGAGATTGTGCAACGTCGTTTCTTCTTTTTTTTCACTTCCTTCCAGGTCCTAGTCTATTTTTCAATTGTTATAATTTAATTGATAGTTTTGCTTCAATTTCATCTAGATGCTGTCCGCTGTCAGTAGCACTGTTGTTCAAAAGACTGGGTCTGAACCAATTCCCTGTCAGCATGTTACCACAACTACAGAAACAGGTGCTGGAACGGGAGGGATCTATTCTGCCATCCTCAGCCGCAACCAGCCCATCACTGAAGTCAAGGAGAAAACCTTTCAGGAGCTTCATAAGAAGTGCCTTGAGAAGAAGACCCTTTATGAGGATCCAGATTTTCCAGCTAATGACAGCTCCCTTTTCTTCAGTCAAAAGCTCCCAGTCAAATTTGAGTGGAAAAGACCCTCAGTGAGTAGGCCTCTTGTCTAATTTAAAGATTAGCGTATGCTTAATATTTGCAAGTCATCTATGTAATATTATTTCAAATGGAAAAGCAGAATGCACAATATCTCCGAATGAAATCTTTGAGAAATCTTGGAATTGTGTGATGTCAATAACCTAGGCATGGACAAGAAGACGGGGTCAGGAAAAAAAAAAAAAGAATTAACAGCTGAATATCACAAATACGATTACTTAACACATGTTTCATAATTTCTCACTTCCAATTTAAAAATTACCTTTTAGTAGCCACTATTTTTGTGGCATACAAGGTTTTGGTGGACCATAAGCAGCCCTGTATAGTATGACACTGTGAGAAAGCATGGATAATTTTAAAAGAATATCTGGAAAGCAAGAATTTGAGGTAGCGCATTTGCTTGTTCCCTCAAATTTAGCACTATGTTGTTGTGCAGCAAGGTCCACTCCTTTTGTACATGTCTTGTGTCATCATCCAGATGCAAGAAAGTAGTGGAGCTGGTAATGTGGTGGCAGGATGAAGCAAAATCCAATAGATATCCATGGTATAGGCCTTGACAACTTTAAGATGTGTGGACTTCAACTCCCAGAATTCCACAGCCAGCCATGCTGGCTGTGGAATTCTGGGAGTTGAAGTCCACACATCTTAAAGTTGTCAAGGTTGAGAAACATTGGCATAGATTAAAGTTATGGGGACATATCTACCCAGAAGACTTATTCCAGTAATGTGATGCATGGACACATTTACAGTAACAAGAGTGTTCTATATAGCAGTGTTTCCCAACCTTAGCAACTTTAAGATGCATTGTTATGCTGGCTAGCCTATGCTGGCTAGGAAATTCTGAAATCCACATGTCTTGACACATGTCTCAACTAAGGTTGAGAAATACTGCTCTATAGTAAAAAAAAAAAAAAAAAGTCTGATGTTCTTATACAGCAGGGGTCTTCAAACTTGGCCCTTTTATGACTTATGGACTTCAACTCCCAGAATTCCTCAGCCAGTGTGCCTGGCTGAGGAATTCTGGGGGTTGAAGTCCACAAGTCATAAAAGGGCCAAGTTTGAAGACTCCTGTTATGCAGAAACTGAAGCATCTGATCAAGAAAAAAATTCAGTCCTGTTGTGAATTGATTATACAACTCAATGCTACATTTTGGAGTTATCACTTAGATAACTTCAGGGTTATTGCTTATCTAACCTCTCAAGATATATGAAGTGAAGATGCACTATTTTGATCGCAAAGCATCAAAATGTTCACACCAGTGGCAGACAATTTTCTTTGCAATCCTTAATTATCAAAGTGTGTGTGTGTGTGTGTGTTTCTCAACAGTGTATTTCTTTATCTAGGAAATCTGCGAGAATCCACGCTTTATCCTTGGTGGAGCTAATAGGTCTGACATTTGTCAAGGGGAACTAGGTATGAAATCCTTTCTTTGCAGTTTTTGGGGGTTTAAAATATTTTATTTATCCAATTAATTTACCAGTTACCACTTTCTAATTAATGTATGGAGTAAAACATTTTTCTGAAGAACAAAAATATCATTACTAATTATTCAGTTGCATGCATTTTTTTTTCATTCTGACATTGAATGTGCCCAACCCTGTTTGTTTTGTTTCAGGGGACTGTTGGTTTCTGGCTGCTATTGCTTGTCTGACCCTGAATGAAAAATTATTGTTCCGGGTCATTCCAGAAGGTCAGACCTTCACAAAAGATTATGCTGGGATTTTTCACTTCCAGGTATATATTGTAAAATAGACCCAAGTGGACATTCCTTTCTGCATTTCCCCTATGATCTACTAATTATTAGATAGTAACTGAGAAGTACACCCAGAAATGAAAAGCCTATATTAATCACCATTTTGCTAATGTCAGAATAATGCAGTATATGTATGTTCTCACTGTTCCCCAATGGATAAATAGTAACTTCTGTGTACTTTAAATGAAAATGGATTGTTTCCTTAAAGGAAAATGGATTGCATATACCATTCCAATAGATTGTATAGGGTAGATCCCTCCCAGCAACCACTAAGCACCCAGACCTGGCTAGCTGTTAAAGTCAAAGCAATGTAAATTGTCATCTAAAGCAGGGGTCCCCAACCCCCGGTCCATAGATCAGTACCGGTTCATGGCTTGCCAGCAACTGGTCTGTGCAAACAAGCAAAGCCCCATCCATGGGCAGCACATAAAACCACTCACCTTCCAGTCCGCGGAAAAACCTCTCTCCATGGAACCGGTCCCTGGTGCCCAAAAGTTTGGGGACCTCTGATCTGAAGTGCAAAGGTCCAAGAGTTCAATTTCTGATAGTTTGAATCATACAGTGTAATGTATGTCTGATGAGTTCCAAATAGGACAAAACCAGTCATGCAGCACCTTCTGGTGACAAGTGTATTTTCCTATTAGGATTTAATTATGAAACAATATAATCTAGTCCCTTTTATAGTGTATAAATCAGCTTTTGATCATAAGTGACACCTATTTCTTGTGCTGTCTACCTTGGTGAATTCTAATTTGTTTTCTTCAAATCTTCCAGTTCTGGCGTTATGGAAGTTGGGTGGAAGTTATCATCGATGATCGTTTACCAACATATGGAAAACATCTGGTCTTCACTAAATCCTCCCAGCAGAATGAATTCTGGAGTGCATTATTGGAAAA
Organism: Protobothrops mucrosquamatus; assembly: GCF_001527695.2. Taxonomy (NCBI): domain Eukaryota; kingdom Metazoa; phylum Chordata; class Lepidosauria; order Squamata; family Viperidae; genus Protobothrops; species Protobothrops mucrosquamatus. Next base: position 124,180 of record NW_015388544.1, on the reverse strand, counting down.
AGCTTATGCAAAGTAAAGAGGTTTTGTCCATTCAGTCCTTTTCTATGACCTATTGTTTATTGTTCATGTTGAGATTGAAACATGTAGATATAAAACAGTAGCAGTTTTCACAAATAACATGGTCACCTAATGATGGCAATAAAGATAATTCTACTTTTTTGCTTGGCATTCATCAGTTCCATTGTTTGTGCAAATGCTGCATTTTTTTACACTCTGTAGCTTTACATAAAATGGGAGATCTACTTCTTGGTCAAAACACATACTGCTTCCATCATATTAAGTAGTCTGAGTCATGGTTTCTACACAATGGTTGGAGTCAGATATTGATAATGATGATTATGTGCCATCAAGTGAACGACACATAATCATCATTATCATCAAGTTGATTCCTAGTGACCACATAGACAGATTTTCTCCTGGATGATCTGTTCCTCACCTGGTCCTTCTAATGATGTACTCATTCATCCACCATGCTGCTGGTCATCGTCTTCTTTCCTTGCACCTTTCCCAGAGAACTATGTTTTTGCATAAGGTGTCTGACAATAAGTAATAAACTATGGCTCATAATCTGCAATGACTGACTTAGTCACATTAGTCAAATTAGTCACATTTGTAAAATCCAAATAAATCTAATTATGGTTAAGTCAAATAAGTGAAGACAACTATGAAGGAAGTTAGCTCTTCTTGTAGCGTAAGCTTTTGCCATCTGGAGATAAAACTGATCTATGTAGAAATGGATGGAGATTAACAATGAGAGTCATTTAACTTTTTATGTGTTCCTTTTCAGGCTTCATGGGTCCTATGAAGCATTAAAAGGAGGCAACACCACAGAGGCCATGGAAGATTTCACAGGAGGAGTAACAGAATTTTATGAAATAAAGGATGCTCCTAAAGATACATACAAAATCATGAAGCATGCCATTGAGAGAGGGTCACTTATGGCTTGCTCCATTGAGGTATATTTTGAGTAATGTATTTGTAATAGGTCTTGGCTCATCTTGTGTGCAAATTCAGGAAAAGATCGTGATAATTTGACACTGAATGAGTCTTGAGAATGTATCACAGCAAGGAATCAGTATGAAAATAAAATCTTTGCACTGAAGAATACTTAAAAGCTATGGATCCCATAGCAAATCTGGATCTCAAAAATGGTGTCCTCACATGCCTCAGAGAAATAGGTTGGAGTATAATGAAGAATCTTTTTCTTTACTTCCTCTTTTACCACTTCGGGTGTCAAGGGAGATAACACAATGAAAGCATGACATTGGGAAACAGACATAAAAGGGAAATGTGTAATTGGTGTGGAACTAGCATTCAGCGATAAAACAGCATTCAAACAAATCTTTGAAGGATAGTAATGAAACAATGGATACAGTTCAGTTTCTAAGGAAGAGGACCAATCCAGTGTATCTTCTGTGCAGTTTTTTTATTTGCCTTGGAAAGAGAATATTTTGCATAAAGAAAGTAGAATTACTGTTACTAGAGTAACTAATTGATAAATAGGTGGGGAAAGAAAGGACAACAGAGGAAGAGAAAGAAAGAAAAACAGAAGGAGCTGAAAATCCAACCTGTATGCAAAAATAGATAGTAGTGCTTTTTAGCCAGCCTAGCTCAGCACATTCCTTGATTCAGGATGGGCTTTGCTCTACCACTCCCTTTTCTGACTCTGGATGCAGCACATCAAGTGACTCTTTCAGTTGTGGTACCTAACTCAGCAGGGCTTCTTCAGGGACCTAGGAAATTATGTTTCTAAGGCCTAAGGTAACTAGATACTATAGGCCAGGGATGTCAAACTTGCAACGTCACATGACGTGTCATGACATATTGTGACTTTTTTTGCCATTGCCGGCAATGGGGTGGGCATGGTTTCACTATGAAGCATCCAGCCCATGGGCCGGCAGTTTGACACCCCTGCTATAGGCCTTTTCCTTGGGCCTATAAATGCAGATTTAATTGAATAGAAGAACCTATTCCAGGTCATCCTGCTGGTTTCACCTCTAGTCTTTCAGGAAGGACTGGCTTCAGAATATTCTGCTTAAAGATACAGCAACACATAAAAATTAAATTCTAAAGAGATTTTATGTTGTTAGGCATCTTTGTCCATTTATAATAGTATTCAATTATTAATATTTTGCTACATCTCTGATTCATTTTTCATAATATCTTCCTACTTTTCCTTTCTATTTTTCTGTCCTAGGACAGTTCAGGATTTATTTATGGAAGTGCCCCTACAACTAATATTGAACAATTCATTATCCAAAAGTTGCAGAAGGTGAATTCTGAATTTTTAAACGAGTCAAATGAAGAAACAAAAGATCGAACAACCAGGGTTTGTATTACTCAAATGTGTAGTCAGTAAGAACCATGTGGTTTTTATGATGTCTTCGCTAACTGCATCTCCTGAAAGATTTGCATTATGTTCAGTTTGCAGCACTGGAATTTTAGAATATTATGATTAATGAAGTTGGAATTATCAACCCAATAATAATTAGCAGGCAAGCATTTGCTTTTAAATTATAATCTATTGAGGCATTTTTCCCTTTTTTTCCAATGAAACTATACAGATATTATTAAATACTAAAGTCCAATGGCATTTAAGAGGGGGAGGGGTTCAGACCTTGACCTCTTGCCCTTACATAACGACTCCAGTCTAATTCCCCATTTAACCCCTCCTCCCAGCTGTGATGCTTGGTCTCCAACAAGAGCAAAGCATTGAACATAAGGAGAATAGAATTGGAACAGAATAGAATAGAATAGAATAGAATAGAATAGAATAGAATAGAATAGAATAGAATAGAATAGAATAGAATAGAATAGTTGGAAGGGATCTTGGAGGTCTTCTAGTCCAATCAGAAGTGGAAGGCTGCTTGTCTTTCCACTTCTGCAGTTCTTGATTCTATGATATATAGGTGATAATTAGCACCTTTCACTTGACCTAGAGTTAGATGTTATGAGCCCATCTGACCAAGAAGTAAACTTTTCTAAGTTCTGTAATGATTCCAAAAAGCTTTCTCTGCTTTTAACAGACCATCATTCCATTGTTGTATGAAAGGCGCATGACTAATGGACTGGTCACAGGTCATGCATATTCAGTCACAGGAGTAGAAGATGTAAGTATGGAAGTCTATTAATCAACAAGCCTGACATTCATTAACAAATTCTTGCCTTTCTATACAAGATTTGTGTCAAGCAACTTCATTATTGAAAAAAGGAATAATTGTTTTAAACTATTAGTGAAACATAAATAACCTTGGAAATAGTAAGGAAATTTCATTAATATCCACATTTGGTTGGGCTAGGGGGGCTTTTCATCAGGCTCGCCTGATACGCCAGTTGTGCCCTTTTCTGGATCGGGATGCCCTACGCACAGTCACTCAAGCCCTCGTTGTTTCCCGCCTGGACTATTGCAATGCTCTCTACATGGGGCTCCCCTTGAGGTGCACCTGGAGGCTCCAGCTAGTTCAGAATGCGGCTGCGCGGGGGATTTTGGGGGCCTCTAGATGCTCCCATGTAACACCTCTCCTGCGCGAGCTGCACTGGCTGCCGGTGGCTTTCCGGGTGCGCTTCAAGGTGTTAGTAACAACTTTTAAAGCGCTCCATGGCAATGGACCTAGGTATTTGCAAGACCGCCTCCTACCAAACACCTCCCTTCGACCAGTCCGCTCCCACAGAGAGGGCCTCCTTAGAGTGCCGTCGGCCAGACAATGCCGGCTGGTGACCCCCAGGGGGAGACCCTTCTCTGTGGCAGCTCCTGCCCTCTGGAATGACCTGCCCCCTGACCTACGTACAGTTGCGGACCTGCGCCTTTTTCGCCGAGCCCTGAAGGCCCATCTATTCCGTGCGGCCGGCCTGGCATAGTTTGATTATGTTTTAATGGGGGTTTTGTATGGGGTGTTTTTAGAACAGGCCTGTTATTTAATTTGATTTTAGAACAGAAACTTGTGTATATTTATCGTGGTTTTTAGTATCGCCTGTTCACCGCCCTGAGTCCCGTAAGGGAGATAGGGCGGTATATAAATTTAATAAATAATAATAATAATCTAGTACCTCACTGATTCCCATGTTGATCTGGCTGACTTAACAGGCCAGAATCTGTAAGGAGTTATATGCTGAGTAATTTCAGGGCATCTCTAATTATGTGTTTCTTCCCCTTCCTATGACTAAGACAACACTTAAAGGGGAGAAGATAAAACTGGTGCGGCTCAGAAATCCCTGGGGACAAGTAGAATGGAATGGAGCTTGGAGTGACAAGTAAGCAAAAACTGATCTTCTTGGAAGCCATTGATGTACACTGAATAAGAGAACTTAATTTCACTTTAAAAGCTTGCATTCTTTAGTTTGCTCAGAAACATTAGCATCTTGCTCCTGGTCTGATGTGAAGGTCAGAAATTAAATCTTTTTTCTTTGTCCATCTTATTTTTTAAGGCTGTTCTTTAACAAAATTTGACAACTATTTTAAATATAAACATCAATTATTTTAAATAGGATAAGGAGGGCAGAATCAAGCATGTGCATATTGCATATTCTTCATTCAGTGATTTAATAACACTTTTTAAAAATAAAGCAGAATTGTATGTCATGTGTTCGTGTGTATACATGCATATACCTTTTCAATTTTTTCTTATTTGAGGTCTCTCAGATAAGAAAAAATTGAAAAGGTATATGCGTGTATACACACGAACACATGACATATAATTCTGCTTTATTTTTAAAAAGTGTGGGAAGCATAATTTTTGAGTAATCAACTGAGACTTATGTAAGTAAACTTCATGAAGAGAACTTTCACACCTGCGTATATGGATTGAAGATTGGACTCATGTAGATTTAAGAATTAAAGCTGAAACAGGTTTGCATAGTTCAAGTGTTTGTTTATTTATATATACATAGAGAGATACAGTTTATAGTCAACCTGACTCCCAGCAATTCTGAGCAGCTTAAAGCTTTAAAATATACACACAGACACACAGACACACAGAAAAAAAAATCACAAGTGTTCTGAAGACAAACATGGAAACTATGGGTTTGTTTTTTTTCTGGGAAGAATCCCAGAGAAGTTGAAAGAATTGAGACTACTCTTTATTATATTTAAGAGCATGATAATTTGTAATATTATACTCAGTGGTACAACTGTAGGGAAGGAACAACAATTTGAGTTTTCAGTTGATGAAGTAAAAAGAAGCAATTTAACTAAATTTGATATTTACTAAATGAATAAATGATAAACTTTGTTAATAGATTATGAATCGAAAACTTTATGATTGAAGAAGTAATCCCATTTTCATCAGCTAATAAAGGTTTTCTCTTTTCTTGCAGCTCAGATGAATGGAATGATATTGACAATGCTGAGAAGGTCCGATTGCAACATAAAATTGCAGAGGATGGCGAGTTTTGGTAAACATTCAAATTTCTTTGTGTTTTAAAAAAGGATGCATTTATTTCTGGGGAATCCTTTCATCTTTGCTTTTAACATCCTAACTTGATTAAAGGTAAAGGTTTCCCTTGCCCAGTTGTGTCCAACTCTAAGGGGCCCTGCTCATCTCCGTTTTTTTAGCCAAGGGAGGCAGCATTGTCCAAAGATATTTCTTTGGTCATGTGGCCAGTATGACTATACACCAAGGCACGTGGAATCTGTCACCTTCCCACCTAAGTGGTACCTATTTATCTACTCACATTTGCATCCTTTCAAATTGCTAGGTGGGCAGGAGTTGGGCAAGTAATGGGCGTTCACCCCGTCGTGTGGTGCGTGGGTCTTGAACCCAGGCTGTCACCTGTCCAGCTGACAAGCTCTGTATCTTCAACCACAGAACCATCGTGCCCCTTTCTAACTTGACTATATAGCAGCAATCATATGAAATGCACTGTGCTGATTGCATCTTTGTGACATTCGTATCCTTGTTTCCCACTCTTAGGATATCATTCAAAGATTTTCTGAGATATTTCACAAAGTTGGAGATTTGTAATCTCACCCCTGATACACTTGAGGCTGATAAGCTTCATACATGGACAGTTTCCGTCACGGAAGGACAATGGGTGCGAGGCAGCACTGCAGGTGGCTGCCGTAACTATCCAGGTAAATCAAGCGTTAGGAATACTTTGGTTAATTCAATTGCTTGAATTGAACTGAGAATTGAACTGTCAAAACATTGTGTAGGAAACTAAAATGTAATTTAAATTGGGGGAACCATTTGTAGACACTTTTTGGACCAATCCCCAATATCGTCTGAAACTCCTGGAAGAAGATGATGATCCAGAAGATACAGAGGTGATATGCAGTTTCTTGGTGGCACTGATGCAGAAAAACAGGAGAAAAGAGCGCAGATTAGGAGCCAATCTCCTCACAATTGGTTTTGCCATCTACGAGGTATGTTAATCACCAGGCTACTAATTAATCACATCCTACTACTTCACAATTGAGCTGGTTAGAGAGAAGCAAATTAGAACTAAGGAGAAACTTCCTGACAGTTAGAACAATTAACCAATGGAACAGCCTGCTTCCAGAAGCGGTGAATGCTCCAACACTGGAAGTTTTTAAGAAGAGACTGGACAGCCATTTGTCTGAAATGGTGTAGGGTTCCTGCCTGAGCAGGGGGTTGGACTCAATGACCTCCAAGGTCCCTTCCAACTTTATTATTATTATTATTGTTGTTGTTGTTGTTGTTATTATTATTATTATTATTATATATACAGTAGGCCAGCTAATTGTACAGGTAAGTCCTTGACTTACAACCACAATTGGGACCAGAACTTCTGTCACTAGATGATTCAGTCATTAAATGAGCCAACCTATGACTGCACCCAGTTTGACAATCTTTTCTGCTGTGGTCTTAAGCAAAACACATGGTTGTTTAGCAAATCTGGCTTTTCCCATTAACTTTGCTTCTCAGAAGACAGTTGAGAAAGTCTCAAATGGAGACAATATGATCCTGTGGCACTGCAATGATTGTGAATACATGCCAGTTGCCAAGTGCCCAAATTGTGATTATGTGACCACTGCAAGAGTCATAAGCATGAGGATCAATCATAAGACACTTTTCGCAGTGACATCCTATCTTTGAACAGTTGCTAAATGTAAGGGTTTAAGTCAAATTCTACCCCTACTTGGACAAAAGTATAAAACACAAGTGTTAGATTTCTTTTTAAATACTAGATGCCATAAATTAAATATTACTGTTACTATGCTCTATTTAAATTAGAAATGTCCTGTTTGGAACTTAAAAGAAATCAAACTCTTCCCTTGTTTCATGGTTGAATCAAAATATGAATGCAAGAGAGTACAATGGTAGCAATAAAATGTTTCCCATTTGATAGCTTGCTGGCTGAGTCAGTAAACTAATTTGCTGACTCTAATTTCAGTCAAATCCAGTAGCAATTATCCTTACGCAAAGAGTACAGATGAAGGTATTATTGAAGAATAAAGAAAATATGGACTATTGATAATTAACTGACAGAGAATATATACTGTAGTTTGACATTTCTATTTTTTAAGTTATGGCTTTTTAACAATGACCTGCTATTTTAAAACTTGTTTGGATTTGTGCACTAGAACCATAAAACCGTGTCAATAACCACAAAAATTCCTTCAGCCTTTGCTCCCTTAACACATTAAACCATAAATGAAAAATGTCTTCATGGATTACCCATTTTGATACCCCAGTTGATACAATCTATGCCTTCCATATACTGGCTAAAGACAAAACAAATTCCTAATGTCCCCAAGTTTAAAAAAAAAATAGCCCAGGATTCAGCACCAGCATCTCTAATGATGTTCAGCATTATGCCTTCTATGATTCTCACTCAAAAAATAATAATGGGGGAAAAATGCAGTTTCCAACTATGTAATTATATTTGTACAGGTAGTCCTCGACTTATCAACACAATTAGGCCCAACATTTCTGTTGCTAAGCAAGATATTTGTTAAGTGAGTTTTGCCCCATTTTGCGACTTTCCTTGCCACAGTTATTAAGTGAGTCACTGCAATTATTAAATTAGTAACACGGTTGTTTCAGTGAATCTGGCTTCCCTATCCATTTTGCTTGTCAGAAGGTCACAGAAGGTGGTCACATGACCCTGGGACCCTGCAACCGTCATAAATACGAGTCAGTTGCCAAGCATCTGAATTTTGATCTCGTTATCATGGGGATGCTGCAACGGTTGTAAGTTTGAAAAATGGTCATAAGTCACTTCAGTGCTATTGTAACTTCAAACGGTCACTAAACAAACTGTTATAAATCGAGGACTACCTGTATATAACCTGGCTTACACCATTACTGTGTGTAAATACACTATTCAATAAGTGTTGGAAAGATCCTAAGCTGAACGTATATTTGCGAAAACTGTGAACATAGATTTTTAATCATAAGACATCTTCCCTCCTTTTCCTAATTGTATTTCTACCTTGCTTGCTTTACAGGTGCCGAAAGAGGTAAGAGCAGACTGTGAAAGACCTATTAATTGCTTGGGTAACATCTTGAATACAACTCCTTTTCTACTTCACTCTTCAGAAATTTCCAGGTTAGATTTCTTAGTGACCTTTAGGTGAAAATCCACTCGGTCTTAAAAGCGTGCATCAGTATCCCAAATTATGCATTCAGGGACATACTCAAATAATTCACATCCCACAGGGCATTTGAAAAGGGTATTAATAGAAATAGAACTTTACACATGGCCCATTATATATAGAAAATACAATAATGTTGATCATCTTAATGTATGACTTTTTTACATCTGTTAAAGTGCCACAAGCCTACACAACCTATCACAGAACTTCCTTATAATTTATGGCATTATTTTAGATAATTTATCCAACAACTGGTAATATCACTATTGTTAAGTGACGGCAAATCAAATATGATATCTTAGAGTAATTTTCCTACCCAACAGAAAGCCCTAAGTCACATCAGGTTCAGTTAGTTCTTGAATGGCAGATATGAGGGACTCCCAAGACTCCAGGGACTTTAAAAAAGGACATAGAAAACATGTTCTGTTGACAATAATTTTTTATGAATTCCACAGACATTGAACTTCACCCAAATGAGTCTTTCCTTAGCACAAGGCTATGGAAAATGATCTAAATGTTCATATTCTTGTCAAAAGTCTTATCCACAATGCCTCTACTATAATTAACAAATCAAAAAAGTTTGGGGTAACTGGACATGATGCTAGACATGTAGTAGGAGATCGCAAATATTTTTTCCAAAAGATCCCATACATTGAGTAGTTCAGCTACAGTTCAGCTACAGTATTACTCTCCTAAAACCAGGCTCACAAGCTCATTTCAAGAAAAGCAACAAAGATCTAGGGAGAAGGTACAGCTAGTCCTTGACTTATGACTACAATTTGGACCAGAATTTCTGTTGCTAAACAAAGGGAAATGTTAAGTGAGTGGCACCTGATTTTATGACCTTATCTGACAGGGTTCTTAAGAAAATCACATGGTTGTTAAGCAAGTCCAGCTTGCCCCATTGATTTTGCTTGTCAGAAACCAGCTGGGAAGGTCAAAAATGCCAATTGGATACCTTGGGATGCTGTAACCACCATAAATAGTTTCCAAGTGCCTGAATTTAGATCACAAGACCATGGGGATGCTGCAACAGTTGTAAAGTGCAAGGACCGGTCCTAAGCCACATTCTTCAGTGTTGTAACTTTGAACAGTTGCTGAACGAATGGTTGTAAGTTGTAAGTCGAGGACTACCTGTAAATTGTGGCTTTCCTGTGATCCACAGTTTTAGTTTCAGCTTATTTTAAAGTACCTAAATGTTACTAAAAAAGTAGCTAAAGTACCTCAAAGTTACTAACAGTGAGGACAATTAACCAGTGGAACAGCTTGCCTTCAGAAATCATGAGTGCTCCATCACCCGAGGTTTTTAAGAGACTGGACAGTCACTTGTCTGAGATGGTATAGGTTCCCCTGCTTGAGCAGGGGGCTGGACTAGAAGACCTCCAAGATCCCTTCCAGCTCTATTCTATTCTATACCAATATGAGAATGTCCTCTATCTTGTATGTGTAGGCCATATCTATATTTTACTCAGTTCATGTTTACAGATGCAGGGTGACAAGAAACACTTACAGAAGGATTTTTTCCTTTACAATGCCTCCAAAGTAAAGTGCAAGTCTTACATAAACATGCGAGAAATCGCAGAACGTTTCCGGCTACCACCGAATGAGTACGTCATCATCCCATCCACCTACGAACCCCACCAAGAAGGAGAATTTATCCTGAGAGTTTTCTCAGAAAAAAGAAGCCTTTCAGAGTGAGTAAAAAGATCCCCATTCTGGATTTCGACATACTCACATCCACAGACATCCACTCATAATATTGCTTTATGTTTATTCCAGCACCTTTTATGCCAAACCTGTTCAATATTAAGTGAGAATGTAGGAGTCAGCAAGACAGCATCCTTGGGCCCACTTACTTCCATGACATCACTAGATGGTGATCGTGAACCTTCAAAATAAAAATAAATTTTCAAACACTGCAATATCTTAAAATCTTTAGAATCTCATGGGATGGAAAAATCTTGCAAGAATTGCCTTATCATATGAGACTTAATTTTACGTGGAGCCAGGATGTGGTGGGGCAGCCATCCTTGTTCTTGAATTTTTAATTGCCTTCAGCACCTTTGCACTGGCTACAGGACTTGAAAGTGGGAGGTGCAGTGTTGTGATGCTTATTCTCCTTTCTTTGTGGCCAGTTGTAGACAGTGTTGCCAGGTGAGGAGAAGCTGAGCTCAAAGCCCCTAATTTGTGGGTCCCTCAGGGTTTAATGTTCTCAACCCTCCTGTTTATCATACACATCAGTGTTGCGGTGATAATCTCTAAAGATATGAGTAGAAGCCACTTAATTTCATTTTTTCCAAACCAAAGTAGAGAACAGGAAACTTCAACATTTACTTCTTTTTTCCATTTCTTCAATTTTCTTATAGGGAAATTGAAAGCAAGATTGAAGCAGGAAATATCTCTGTGAGTACATTTTATATGGAATCTTATATTAGAATTGTTTCTTTTCAATATGAAGCTCCAGAAAAGTGGTATGTTTGTTATTCTCTCAGGCTTTTTGATATCCCTTTGCACCACTTGAGTAGAATCATCCTCACTGCTACTATTTGGAATATTATTTATTTTTGTATTTGGTTCACTTATATACTGCTGGTATTTGTGCTTTGGAATAATTGAAATAAAGAATCATATAGACTTTCTGGGTATTTTAAAACTGATACTGCAGCATTTATACTTCATCAAACATTAACTAAATGCATAGCCAGTGATGTTCATGAAAAGGATTTTTAAAAAATCAGTATGGCAGCTGGGATGCAAATAAACAAGTCTTCAATTGTGTGATCCCGACCACCATCTTGACTTTTTTTATCACACACCCCCCAACACCCCTGTGCATGGCACAGAGCAATGGTTCTCAACCTGTGGTCCACTGACCCATGGGGGCCGCAATGTCGTCACAGGGATCTATGAAGACTTGAAGAAATGTTATGATTTAAATCTTGAGTTAAGTCTTGGGGGGGGGCTGTGGCCTTGGTCCATGGCCACAAAAGGTATTTAAAAGGGTCTGTGGTGAAGAAAAGGTTGAGCACCACTGGATAGAGTTTAGAGTGAGGAAAACCTGACTCTTGATCTTTCTGCACTCTCTGCACATGACATTGTTTGTTTACTGGTTGAATACATGACAGTGTATTCATGTGTGTGTGTGTGTGTGTCTGTGTCTGTGTCTGTGTCTGTGTGTGTGTGTGTGTGTGAGAGAGAGAGAGAGAGGGGGGGGGGCACAAAAGGAGAGGAATATCCTTTGTGAAAATGCTATCCTCTAATCTATCACAAATTGATTAGTTCCTGCTTTTCTGCTTTTCTTCTTTCCGGTAGCCAATCATCTTTGTCTCAGACAGAGCAAACAAGATCAAAGATCTGAAAGGTGGCGAAGGGCCAAGAAAAGACAAGGGAAAAACAAGTCCAGATAAGCAAAAGAAGAACACGGAGGTTTTATATTTATCAGCATGAGGAACTTGCATGCACTCTAACCAGTCAGCATGTTGGTGTCAGCCCTGTGAGGTAGTCCAGATAGGAAGCATGCCTAGATGAACTAACTATATTTTATTGTAAGGTTACATTAACAGAATCTTACAAATTTTAAAGTGCATTTCTCCCTTGTCGCTTTCACAGCCCAGGGAACCAGGGAGGGTCGCCTCTGGGATACTGGCATGCCCACATTCCTTCTGTGAATTAAGCTGCCTTTTATCTGACTGCTCCCCTGGCTGTAGGTCTTCCCACTGTCTCCCAAGAACATTCCCACATATCATTCAAAATGGCTAAATCAACATGGCAAGCAAGTCTTTGTGGATGTAATATTTACCTTCCTTAGCGAATTAGAGAGAATGTTTATTCTTTAATGGGGGTGCGATGTCTGAGCGGTTGAAGTTGCTGTGCTTGTCAGCTGGAAAGCTGACAGCCCAGATTTGAGACCTGAGTGCTGTGCAATGGGGTGAGCTTCCAGTACTTGCCCCAGTTCTTGCCCACCTAAGCAGTCTGAAAGCATGAAGATGAGAGTAGATAAATATGTACAACTTCGGTGGGAAAGTAACAGCATTCCATTCACCTCATATAGTCATGCTGGCTACATGACCACAGAAAAGTCTGGCTCCCTCGGCTAAGAAATGGAGATGAACACCACCCTCTAGAGTCAAAGTTGACTGAGCAAGGGAAACCTTTACCTTTTTATTCTTTAATATTTATATCATTATATAATATTAAATATTGGCTCTCCTTACTGAATGAGTAAGACATGTCCAAAAACTCTATCAGAGTTACTGTCCAGAATTGGTGCAAAAACGTTTTGATATCATTTTGCACCACTTGAGTAGGATCATCCTAACTGCATAGTAATTCACTAGCTGTAAGAAGGAGGGTGGGGGGAAAGGAAGGGAGGGAGGGAGGCAGGGAGAGAAAATGTAACAATTCTTTTAGTTCATTGCTTAGTGTTAGGTCATTCCATCTTGTGATTGTCTTTCCCTTTATTAACTGGAATATCTTCCATTCTTATCCAATAAGCTTGTCTTCTTATGAATTGGCTGCACTGCTGTGGTAGACCTACCTTTGCCATGAGAAGAGGCTCCTTGCTCCTCTCCCCCATAGGTTACAACTACAGTACTACAGTGTCAGTGAGGGTCATGGGGATAAATGTGTCAGTATAAAGAATGGGAAGATATATTTATAGAATCTGTATTTGATGAGAGATGGAAAACCTAGTTCTTTTGAAGATATTTGCAGAAGGATTGATAACCAATGCCCATCTAGTTTCAAGTCAAACAAGCTCAATAATTTCTTTTTAGAAATTATCAGATTGCATAATGACCTGGAATCAGTCATAAATGCGAGCCATTTGCCAAGCACTTGAAATATGGAGTGCTGTGACATTTTACAATGGCCAATAGGCCATAAAGCAGAGGTCTTCAAACTTGGCTCTTTTATGACTTATGGACTTCAACTGTCACAGCATTTGTGGAGTGCTTGTAGGCAATCTCAAGACCTCTCTTGTCCAGACAGAATCAATCAGAATAGAGCTGGAAGGGACCTTGGAGGTCTTCTAGTCCAACCCCCTGTTCAAGTAGGAGACCCTATACCATTTCAGATAGATGGTTGTCCAGTCTTTTCTTAAAAACCTCCAGTGGTGAAACACCCACAACTTCTGAAGGCAAGCAGTTCCACTGGTTAATTGTCCTCACTGTTCTCTGTTTCTCCTTAATTCCAAGTTGCTTCTGTCTTTGATTAATTTCCATCCATTGTTTCTTGACTTGCCTTCTGGTGCTTTTGAAAATAAGTTGATCCCTCTTCTTTGTGGCAGCCCCTCAAATACTGGAATACTGCTATCATGTTCCCCCTAGTCCTTCCTTTCTCTAGACTGGCCATACCCAATTCCTGCAACCATTTTTATTTTTTTTGTCTCCAGGCCCTTAATTATCTTAGTTGCTCTTCTTTGTACTTTTTCCAAAGTCTCCACAACTTTTTTGTAATGTGATGACCAGAACTGGATGAAGTCTTCCAGACATGGTTTTACTAAAGATTTATAAAGTGGTACTAATGCTTCACTTGATTTTGATTCCATGCTTCTGTTTATACAACCAAGAATTGTATTAGCTTTTTTGCCTGCTGTCTACTTGCTAGCTCCACTTTTCACAGAGCCTTTTCAACTTGCCATTTCTTCCCTGGAAGTCCATCTCTGGCACATTCAAGGCGAGTTCCAGAAACCTTCCCCACTCTTGGCCTCACCTGTCTGTTTGAGGTCTTTTCCTTATGATGCTGTAAAGCAGGGGTAGTCAACCTTGGCTCTTTTATGACTCGTGGACTTCAACTAAGCTGGCTCAGGAATTCTGGGAATTGAAGTCCACGAGTCATAAAAGAGCCAAGGTTGACTACCCCTGCTGTAAAGCAAAGGAAAGCTGAAATAAAATCTAAGCACAGTCGCTGTCTTATAGTTTTTCACTTAGTTACCATTTCCCTTAACAAACCAGATGCCAGTCCCGTTGCGGTCACTAAAGAAGGACTAGCTGTATTGTTCCTGTAGTATTGGGCACAAAAAGAAGAATTGTAAATAATTTAAAATTAATAATTAACGAATAATTTAGCTCAGGAAGAAGCAACCCAGAAAGAAGAAATAATTTCAACAATGAATTGCAATATCCTATAAGGACCAAACAGCATTTCTACTTTCCAAAAGCTTTCCGTTCACTGCCTCTTTTTCACTCCATGTCTTTATAGCCTGCAGAAAGGGATACAGAGAATGAAGAAGATAAACAGTTCCAAAATATTTTCCGACAAATTGCTGGGGACGTAAGTATATAGCTGTTTCTTAAAGCGGACCAGCATTGGCAGCATCCAAATAAATACCTTATGCAATGCTTGTAGCAAAGCAAAGCACAAAATAGTTCAAAGATTTTCATTTCTGTAATCTATAAGTAAAAATAGGCTGAGGTAAAAGGGGCCTCTCCAGATGTTCTACCTGCATGTTTAACAAGACCAGTTGTTAGATGAGAGGGATGGGCAAAATTGGAAAAAGCAAATAAGATTCTGAGATAAATTTATCTTGCAGGGCTGAAGGAAAATATATTTCTAGGCCGTTGTAGTAAAAGACGTCACATTCCTGCAAGTGAGACAAGATTAGAGATTGGGCATTGAGCTGTTGATGATCAAAATCAAGCTCTTAATCTGATTTACTCTCGTTGCCACCAGAGACCTTGTGTTGTCTTGGAATTGCTGATCAGCTTTTCTTTTTTTAAAAAAAAGGTGGCAGAGGAGTTTTTGAGCATAATTCTGGGAGAACTCTGTCAGATGTTTATGAATATCCAGTTCAGAAAGAATTCTACCCATGGATGAGGATGAAGATGGCTTCATTATTCAGTTGGGGATGGAAGAAGCCAAGAACTTTTGCTCATTCGGCCCATTTTCAAATTCCATTTTTCTATTGTTGGCTTCTCTCTAATTCATTTCTGGTTTTAGAGAATTATCCTTCTGATAAGAGCAGCAACAGAGTCCAGAATCCCTTTACATCATTTCTTTCCAACGTTCCATTCAAGAAGTTGAAGAGCATATTGCTAACAACCTTAAAGTCCGCAACAAATAATACTTTACAATGTTCGAAGCAGAAAATAAGTCAAGGAGATTCTTGGATAAACTGAATGATATGGAAAAGAAATGATGTGGATTACCCCAACAGTTTGACCCATCTCAGCATAATGTGCTCATTCTTGCAATGTCTCATTTCCATGGCTATTAGTGTTACTCCTTTTTTAATCACTTACAGGACATGGAGATCAGTGCTGATGAACTAAGGAATGTCCTCAACAATGTTCTGAAAAAACGTAAGTGCTGCTTCTCTTTCCTTAAATTAACTTCTGAGAATATAAAGAAGCAGAAACTGGATTTTTGTGCAAGTCTCATTTTCAATGTGATTTGTTGGGGTTATTAGGGCGATAAAATCCAAAAGGCTAGATCTGAACTTTTCACATTACGGTACCAAAGAATAACTCAAGAGTATGAGGCACAAAAGTAGCCACGTTCATTATGAAGCCATCTGCAAATCCATTGTATTGCTGCATCAGGTTCATCATCTCTGGTCTTGAATGGGGTTGCACTCTGAAGAAGCAGGCAGCAGTCGTGGCTAGAAAGGCTACAATTTTCCTAAATTATGTCAGTTACTCATGCCCTGGTCCATCTCCTTATGGATAACTACAATGTGGTCTACAGGGAGCTACCCTTGAAAAGCATCTGGAAGCTGCAGTTGGTGCAGAATACAACAACATAAGCAGTGTTGGGTGGCCCTAGGAATGTGCATATATTACAACACTAATAAAGTCTCTTAATGCTCAGAATTTAATAACTGGTTTACATTTTAAATGGCCAATACCAATACAATAATTAGCTTTAATGTTATATCGTAACAGAGTATTTCACTGCATTTTAGATAAAGTCTTGAAAACAGAAGGTTTTGCCCTGGAATCCTGCCGCAGCATGATTGCCTTAATGGATGTATCCTTTTTAATTAATATAAAATTAGAAAACAAAATAATTCCTTGCTCTAAGAAGCTGTTATTCCACTCTTCTTAAGATTGGTTTGCTATTATAAAGTTTAGCTTTTTTGTTTGTTTGTTTTGGCAAAATCACAACAGTTGATCCAGATTATAGTCATATCATTGTGCAATGTGGGAAAATATGATTTAGCAGGATGGGATACACAGCATAAAATAAATAATTGTCAGCTTATTATAGTGCCAAGTAGTGCAGTGAGTTTTATTTATAATTATTTTTTTAAATCACTTCATAATTGTTTTAGAGTACTTAATTTTTTCATTCTTACAGAAACACTCTGTAAGATGAGCATAACTTCTATTTCATGGTTGATCATCTACAACCAGAAGTCCTTGGTTGAATTTGGCTGCACAAAACCCTGAATGACCCTATGAAATTGTTAATAAATAGTTAAATGTTAATGCAGTGGAAGGGTGGGATCATGAAATATATGAGAACTAATAATACTGTGAATCATTTAATTTGATTTTTATTTAATGTAGATTTTAATTGCTTTGATCTAGCCTTTTCCAGTTGTCACAGCATGGGTTCTTGCATGCCGTTTCGTTGTGGCTCTCAGCCCCCCCTCCCAGATTTGATGTATTCTTCATCTAAAGAGTTTCTTCTCTAATAGCTCACTATCTAAGTAATTAAGAAGTTTTATCTCAGATGTTTGGTTTCTGGAAATTAAAAAAAATCTCATTTCAAAATCTTTGAGAAGTTTGAACTGAACTGCTATCACAGACAGATGGTTCTGGGAAAATAAATCTTGATGAATTTCGCCACCTTTGGACTAAAATTAAAAGCTGGCAGGTATTCTTGTCTTGTGAATTAATTGTGGTCTAGACATAACATGACAACATAATAAGGATACAAAACGGAACAGCTGCAGATTACCATTGTTAACACTCTGTTCACGTATTATTTTAAAGAATGTGAAAGAAATTATATGGTGCTTCCCTTACAAGCTCCAAGATACATCTATTATGTATTGCAACTTTGTTATCCAGCTCTGATAGTTGGAATGATTAGAGAGGGCTACAAATATTGTAAATATACAACTAAGTACAGGAAAGGGTGTTGAGTGGGGGAGGGACCTGGGAAATAATTTAGCCCACATGTGTTATTCAGCCTCTCTTCATAATTTTTGCGTCATCGTTTCAAGGCCAACTCTGGAATAGACTGATTTAGTTTAGCAGCATTTCTGGAACAGTGCATTTTTTTATGCTGGAAAATAGTTTGTATGCATCAAACTCTTGAGGATTATTTCACTTTTTACTTTTCCAGAAAATTTTCATGCGTTATGACACCGATCGTTCAGGAACCATTAACAGCTATGAGATGCGTAATGCAGTTAAAGATGCAGGTTTGTATAGGGCAGTGGTTCTCAACCTTTTCTATACCCCGCACTAGAACGCTTCTGATATATTCTCGCACCCCTTACAAAAGTTCAAAATAATGGCAACGAATTATGCATATACACTATAATTTTGAAAACCCAAGTTTTTGCACCCCCTGGAATATTGTCTCACACCCCCAGGTTGGGAACCCCTGGTATAGTGCTGTCTGGGTTCTTGGGCAGAATTTGGGATGGGGGCCTTCTCTTATTTTATCTATCTGGGTCTTTGTGTCAGTAACATGTAGCTTTTCACAGAAGAGTGATCAAGAAGAAAAGAAGTCCCTTCTCTCCACCAGGACCTTCTCATCTCTTTCTCTCCTCAGGGTTTCAACTGAATAACCAATTGTATGATATCATTACAATGCGCTATGCTGACAGGAATATGAATATTGAATTTGACAGTTTTATCTGTTGCTTTGTGCGACTAGAAGGAATGTTCCGTGAGTATATTTCTTTAAAATGTCTCTATCTCCCTATTCCATTCCAAGATCCAGGGTTTTCGAGTTTTTTAATAATAATAATAATAATAATAATAATAATAATAATAATTTAATTTGTACCCCGCCCTTCTCCTCATAGGACTCAGGGCGGCTAACAGCCTCATAAAAACCACAATACAATAATACAATAATATCTATATTAAAAACCGAATTAAAAAGAAATATTTAAGAAGGCCAATCATTAAAATTATCCTTAAAATTTACCCTTAAAAACCCCGCTAAAATTCCCTAGGCCAGACCCGCTTGTTGAAAAAGCCATGTCTTTAGGGCGCGGCGGAAGGAGGGGAGATCCGGGATCACCCGGATCTCTGGGGGTAGTTCGTTCCAGAGGGTGGGGGCTCCCACCGAGAAGGCCCTCCCCCTGGGGGTCGCCAGCCGGCACTGTCTGGCTGACGGCACCCTGAGGAGACCCACTCTGTGGGAGCGTACCGGCCGATGGGAGGTAACCTGCGGCAGAAGGCGGTCTCGGAGATATCCAGGTCCAATGCCATGCATATGGCCTACATAACCAGGGCAGTCTACAATGCTTTTTACCACAAAATAGTTCTGGCAACCGAAGATTGCTAGTTCATTTTGTTCATGCATGCACGCTATCCATGGTACATCACCGGGGGAAACCTAACTTTGCACTAGCTGACTAGCAGCTAGCAAAATCCCAGGGAAGCTGTTTCATGAATAGCATTTGGCACCAGGACATAGAGTCTTCTAACTGGGCTTCAGCCACTTTTCTTTTTAAACCTTTCTTTGCTTGTACTTTAAGCCTTGCAGATAATGCTTCCTCTTATAAGTTGTGTAGGAAAAGGTGCCTAGGAGTCAGCAATGCATCTAGTTTGGCAGGAGTGTCCCAAAGCAAAAAATTGCTAAATCTTTAGCTACCTTAGCTCTTGCTACATGAATATTACCCGACAGTATTTGCAGAAACAAATAGCATTTCATTAGACTGTTTGTTTATATTATTTATATAGGCACCCATCTCACAAGCAAGTGACTCTGAGTGGCATGCAATCAAACTGGTATTGCCTGTTTCATGGAAAGGCTGATTCTTTGGTCAAACTGAAACATTCGAGTTCCACATGGCCTCATTTAAACTGTTATCCACAGGAGAAATTTACTTGTCTAAACTGATTTCTCTCTCAACTCACAAGGTCTCCAAAGTGACTAATACAAAAAATTACAACTGATGATTGATAGTTATGTAATTCTGTCACATAAGTTAAACTATCTGACTGAATGGTACACAGTAGCTAGGATTTCCTATTAATATTTGAATGATAAAGTTAAAAATATTGGGAACAAATAGTAGTTCTAAAGTGTTGTATTTATTGTTCTAATTTCTTGACTTCTATAGAGTGATCTTCCTTATGTTTGTCTCATTTTAGGTGCATTCCAAGCCTTTGATAAAGATGGAGATGGCATTATTAAACTGAACGTCTTAGAGGTGACTATTGATGTATTTTCTGAAACTGTGATAATCATGCCCCTTTACAAAAAGGAATGTCCATAGTACAATAATTAAAAAATCATAATAAATATCTAATTTTTCTTAAAACTAGAAAACAATTTACAGCCCTGTCTTAGAAAAACAAACTAAATCTCTGAAAGAGTTCCATCTTAACTTTCTTCCCAAAGGCCAACACAATTAGAGCAAATCTAATATTTGCTGGTAAACTATTCTATAATAAAGAGACCGTATCAGAGAAACATTTTCTCCCCCTTATCTTAGTCTTTCTGAACAGTTTTTCTCAAGTTATTCATATTTAATGGGTCAATGATTGAAGGAGCTAGGTTTGCTGGTTCATGGGTGACAAGCCACATAAGACTTTACAAATCAAAATTAGCACTTAAATTGCACTCAGAAATGCAGGGCTCACAGTACAGATGAAAAACATTCATGGTATGTAGTGATAGCAAACAAGTCACTGTATTCTTATTCATTGCAGGTTCTGAGGTGCCTTTGAAAACAGTCTTATGTAGAGCAGTAGTCCAACTGGGTGGGAATGAGAATATGAATTACTATTGTAGGTAGGATTCAAAAGCCCTTATTGAAATTGTAGGGTCATTGTTTCTTAATAAAGGAACCGATTATAAAAGTTGTTTAGTTTTACATTGCTGCTGTAGACTGCATGAAAGGCAAAATAGTTTAAGCAGGGTACTCATGCAGATTTGAGTGCAAGTTCAAGAATATCTGTTTTAAAAAGCAGATGTATTAGGTCAGGGGTCCTCAACCCCCGGTCTGTGGACCGGTACCAGGCCACAGCATGCCAGCAACCAGTCCACACAAACAAGCAAGCCCCATCTGTGGGATGCAGACAGCACACAAAACCATGCACTCTC
>NW_015388544.1:79160-102688 GCF_001527695.2 Protobothrops mucrosquamatus | reverse complement strand
TAATTTAGCTTTAATAGTGTGTATTGTATTATAATTTATTTTTAAGATAGTAAAAAATCAATGTATTTTGCTTTCAATGTTCATAAGAGTTCTAATCCAACTTTGTGATAGAGAGTACAAGCTTGAAGAATGAGTTCATTTCTAACTGAGCTAGGAGTTAGAAACGAAATACGGCCTTGCAAATGCAGTGTCATTGCAAGGTTTAATACACTGGAAAACCTTATTTGGATGTAAGTATCTATGAGTATGGGAATAAGAGTCAACAAACAAATTTATAGTCTGATGTTAAAAATATTCATTTTGTATTTTAAATCAATTTCTTTACTGGGTTAAGGGGATTTGCACAGGTCACATACTGTAGTTTTGTTCTGCATATTAAAGAAATGCCTATTATCTTAAAATACCCGTTTTCTACTTCCAGTGGCTACAGCTCACCATGTACGCCTGATTACCATTTATTTCATCTTCTCTTCGATTATTGACTTAATCAGCCAACATTCGGTTACAAGATATTGATGTCTAGCTCATCTCCCTCTTCAAAATTACATGGAAAGGAAGTATAAACCAGCAGATTTATGTCCAAGGAAACTGCTTATGGAGAAGTAACAAAAGCAGTGAAGCATCTTGTGCACAAGAAGTGGTATCTGCTCTATCTGCTCTCCTGATGGAATCAATTCTAGATGCATGAGCTTCGTGGCAAATCAAAATTATTGTTCTTATTTTGAAATAGCACCTCTTACCACCTGAGATATTTAGGGGACAGCAGAGCAATATTTATCAATATTAAACACTACAACTTGCCAAAATGCAGTTCATCTGATTTAAGTAATTCAACTTATTTGAAAATAACTTGACTCAAACATTTAACTATCTAAATTATGTTCATCTGATTTTCTTATACGTTACATCAGTTATTATTCCTGTAGCCAAAGCTTCCTACAATTACGGTATGTCCAGCAACAGAATATATCAATATACTCAGATTAAATATTAAAACAGGATTTGTCAAATGATTAGATAGATGGCTAAATATTGTGGCTGAACTATAGGTGGTCCTTGACTATTCATTTAGCGGCCATTTGAAGTTACAACAGCACTGAAAAAAAAAGTGACTCTCAACCACTTAAGCCTAGCACTTAAGACTGGTGCACCATCCCCAAAGTCATGTTTTCACAATTTGGGTGCTTGGCAATTGGCATGTATTTACAATGGTTGCAGTGTCCTGGAGTCATGTGATAGCTGTTTGCAGCCTTCCCACCCAGCTTGTAAGAAGCTAAGTCAATAGGGGAGCTGGGTTTGCTAAACGACAATGTGATTCACTTAGCTACAGTGACTAGCTCAGGAGTGTCAAACTGCCGGCTCGCAGGCCGGATGCATCACACAGAAGCTACGTCCACCCCATTGCCGGCAATGGCAAAACAGTCCCGATATGTTGCACGTCACATGATGTTGCAAGTTTGACACGTCTCTATTAGCTCAACTACTGTTGCACAAAGGTCATATAATCAGGTGTGAGTCACTTTACACCAGTGGTTCTCAACCTGTGGGTCGGGACCCCATTTGGGGTCGATCAACCATTTCATGGGGGTCGCCAAGCAAGGCTGTCCGCCATTTTTTCCCCCTTTTCCAGCAGGTGCCTTACCTCCCTTGGGCTGGGCCAGCTGGTGGTCGGCCTGCTCCGTCTCTGCCGCTTGCCAGCTACGCCTTGGCCGGCGCAGGGGGCGGAACCATGCATGCGCGGCGCTCCCGGGCAGGGAAAGTCCTTGACTTACGACCGGTTGGGTAGTCCTCAACTTACGACCGGTTTAGTCCTCGACTTACGACTGGTTTAGTCCTCGACTTACGACCGGTTTAGTCCTCGACTTACGACCGGTTGGGGTCGCGGCATTAAAAAGGTTGAGAACCACTGCTTTACACCATCTCACTTAACAATAGATATTCTAGTCCCAATTATGGTCGCAAGTCAAGGACTTCCGGCAATTAATTTGTTTCCTAAGCTGCAGGAAAAATATTTTAGCTAAATTATAAGT
Source organism: Protobothrops mucrosquamatus (assembly GCF_001527695.2). Lineage (NCBI taxonomy): Eukaryota > Metazoa > Chordata > Lepidosauria > Squamata > Viperidae > Protobothrops > Protobothrops mucrosquamatus. The sequence goes on along the minus strand of NW_015388544.1, from coordinate 100,658 downwards.
TTATTCTGGCAACTTTGACAGACGGACAGATTCAGCAAGTCTGGGTTTTCTTACAGTAGAACTTTTATAGAAGTCTGTATTGACATATAAACAAGACTTCTTTTATAAGACATTTTGCACACAGGATTAACTATGACCTAGTGCTATGACTACTTTTGTTTGGAAACTGTACTCCCCCATCCCATTTTAGCAAATACCATGCAAACAATGGTTCCATTGTTTTGGATAATATGACAAAAGTTGCATAATAAATGAGAGCTCTTTCACTGGTTCTGCTATGTTAACATTAGGAAGTGTGATTTTAAAAAAAACCTATGAAAAAATGCTACTTGTAGGGGTCCAGTTTTCTTTTAACAGATGCTTGTATTAATTGTATGAAGGAGGATTGCTATCCAATATTTTTGCTTATGTTTGGAACTGTGGTTTTGGGAAGTTGACCTTGGAGGTATGTGGAATAGCTAGGTAAAATACAGTGAAACAGGCTCCATACTAAAGAAATATTCTTTCAAAAGGCTTTTTTGATATACTTCAGAGACTGTACAGAACCTGACCCTCAGCAATTTTAAGACATGTTGACTTCAACTCCCAGAATTCCTCCTGGCTGATTGGGGAACCTTTTTAAAGTTGCCAAGGCTGAGAAGCACTGAATTAGATGCTGAACAATCATTTCCCCATTTTTTTCCTCAAAAGTAAATGACGTATTTAAATGATTAACTGAAATCTGGAAAAAAAATAGACTACACCACAACTCTCTTGGGATAAAGTAAATTTATTTTCTTTTCTTTTTGCTGTTTATCTTATCTAATTCACAGCTTTGTAGCAAAAAGGAAAGACTAAACTCTTCACTGAAACAAACTGAGAAAAGATGCTAGTTAAACAGTTACAACAGAGTTAATATGCTATTTTCCCACCTGGTATTTCTGCTATTACAGGAATCTGTTCCTGCCTTAAATGTTGTGTTGTTTGAGACCTTCTAGCTGCATTAATGCACAGTACTATATGGAGTACCTGCTTATATGTTCTGTGCAAATCATTCCTCACAACTATAGATTATCTAGGAAACTCAAGTGTTTAGAGCAAGTTAGCTGCTGGCTGCCTGAATACTAATTTTTAATGTATCTGTCTTTGAACATGTACACTATGAAACATATACCCCCAACTTGCATTTAGAAAGAAGATAAAATGTCATTAGATATTTAGGATGCAGTCCAGACTTTTTAAGATGGGTGCTTTGCCACTTTATTAAGATGTTGTAGCTTTTATGTTTCAGTCCAGGTAGCCCAGTAGTGTCTCAAAGAGCAAACAGAAGCTGGAATACTTGCAGGTTTTCTGCTATTTAGTGGGACAAAAATGCAACCAGCCAAATACCTGAATTCTACAGCAACTGATATACACAACAGTCCTCCACAGCAGAACCATTAATGTAAAGAAACACATTCACCACACAAACACAAAAACTTAATGGCATTTTAAAAACACACACCTCTTGTACTGAAGAAATATGTTCGCATGCAATCCAAATACATTGCATATACAACCTACAACAACTTGCTCAGACATCAGCCAGCACACAAAACCAAACACTTCCCACACATTTTAATAATGCACTCTGCAATTCACTCTGGCCACTTCATTTCTATCTCCTTTCTTTCAAAATAAATATCTTCTAAAGATAAAGTTAATATATTTGAGGAAATAAGAGAAAAACCTTCCAGAATGGGACATTCTTCGAAGTACATAATCTTGATGCATCTACCTTACCATTCTATCAATAATCAGCAAATTCCATTTTGCTCTCTTTGCATCAAGATTTCTAGAGCAACCTAGAGGAGCATGCTTACATTTCCAACTAAAGAGGTATAAGTACAGAAAACAACCTCAAATCAAACAAATAACCTGAATCGCAAGAGAACATTTTACATTCCACGTGAAAAAATGGTGGAGCTTCAGTGTAACACACTGAAAGGAGGAGGAGTTTAACTTTCTAAGGATTATGTCCATGTGACCTCATTTGCAACAATTCTTCTCATTAAGAAAAACATATATTATAGAACCAACTAATAAAACCTGGCCACACTTTTATTGCTGAACAAGTTTTACTACAAATTATGAAAGCATCCCAAAATGCACTCATCTTAAATGTGTGCACGCACATACACACCTAAATATACATACAGTATTAAACAGTAAAAAACACAAAGTAGTCCAAGTTATCAATCACTTGCAACTGCTGATGCCAAAAGAACATTTAAATTATTGCGTATCAAGTCACCATCCTCTTCCAGTTAAAATACTGAAAAAGGAACTTGAAGAGGATGCAAAATTAAGATTCACTCATTCACATAACTAATAACACACTCCATATATTTTTCCTCACAAAAATACTTCCTGCTTCTGTAATTTAACTTCAAACACATTCAAATAAGAATTGGCTATATTTTAAAATGTCATTTGATATTTGGCTATCTACAAAACAAACGTTTTTGCAGCCTTTCAAGTAAGCATTTAAGGGTTTCCTTCAGCCTGTTTGATTTCAGCTGCCAACAATGTCATGAAAAGAGGAGGCAGTATTGCCCAGAAATCACACACAAGCTACAGAACAAGATGTCCTAACAATAGAAGAGAACCAGTGAATTGTTCATTATTTTTGAACATGGCAAAAGGTCAAAAGAAAGGACCAGAATCAAAACTGCTTTAAGCTTATCTGAGTTGTCAACAAATCATGTACGGCAACTTCCAACTGGTTTGTTCTTCCAGCTGTTTCAAGTCACTAAGTTATACATGAATTAGCTTTTATGTTTAAAGGTTGATTACAATATCATTTGTTCTTCTGATATGTATACATTGTCTGGTGTAGTTAAGCTCACAGTCAGATACTGCTAGACCAATGTTTCTCAACCTTGACAACTTTAAGGTATGTGGACTTCAACTCCCAGAATTCCACAGCCAGCAATGCTGACTGTGGAATTCTGGGAGTTGAAGTTCACATGCCTTAAAGTTGTCAAGGTTGAGAAACACTGTGCTAGACTAATAATGAGGTTTTTAGCTTTTCTGTGGAGGAAAAACCAGAACTGATGTCACAAACAGTAGATGAAATCTAAATAGGGAACCACTTTCTGAAAACCGTAAATTGCAGCACCAACTTTCCCAGACAGCACTGACCACATACACATTTCCTTCACAAACACATGTGCCATTTAAAAAAAAAAAAAAATCCTTGCATTTGTCATGCTGCTTGATTTTGTTACCTTAAATGACAGCACAAAATACATGCAAAATTCTCAGCTTCTGCTTGGGTTTTAAATCTTCCCAGTTTGCACCCAACAGCTGAATAACTTGCAATTATAGGAACTGAAGTTATTTAGTCAGTTGCTGTGAGACAAGATGCTTATCAAAAAGCTGACTGCAAAGAACAGGATTCTCATGGGCTTAGCTGGATGAAGCAAGTAAACATGTAGTAAAAGTTCACTTACTTCAAATGCCAGAATGGTCATAACTTGAAATTCTCAGAACCAAAAAAACCAGTTTCAATATTGTGGCAAGAGAGCACTGGGCATAAATCTAACCAAAAATGTCTAATATAAGTTATATTCACTGGTGTTTGTATTATGGTGCCTAGTACTCTTAAAATAACAGGGAAATTACAGTATTAGAAAACAGGTATTCTGCTGTCTTAACAGTATGTTCTCTGCCACCCTAAGAGCCTTTGGAGCCAAAGCATACCCCCCTCCCCAAAAATCAATTGTGATTAATTGTGTAGATTTCACATTTCAAACTGAAGCCACAATATAAAGTAACTCAAACAATGAGCCAATTGTTTACTCCCACAGCAAAGTATCTCAAAGACTTCAGTAAGAAAAAAAATAAGGAAGTCAATAATCAGGTGGTATTTCTGGCCTGTGTTCAGTAATGTTTTGATTAACATTAAAATACTCCAAAGCCAGAAACACACATTAACAGGGGATCCTACATATAACATGAAAACTGATGGTTAAAACACATATAGGTAGGGCCCCAAGTTTATTCAACTTTACTCTGAATACCTAGTAAGAGATAAGCACAATGCACTTATTTGCACAGTGCAAATAAGAGGAAGAGTAGATTTTTTTCCTAACAAGTGAATGGTATAAACAGCTTTTTGGCATGACTCTGTCATTCCTTTCTCTGCAGAGCTGTGAATAGATCGTGTCTCTGTAGACAAAACAGAAAAAGGCTTGTGTTCTTTTTGCGCTCCAAGGATGAACAGGAGGAAAAAGAAAAGAATGAGGTGGACAAGGCATGTAAAATTTCTTGTGTATAAAAAAATACTTCCCAATATGGGAGGCTGAAAAATGTCATGAGTCGATCTTGCTATCATCCTGTGCATGCTTCTCGATATGTCCCACTGCATCCTAGAAGCAGAAACAAAAGAGGGTTGGTTTCAATCAGCTCAGATTTTTATACTCCAACGACCTATAAAAAAATTAAACACATCAATGACCAGGCCAGTGTACATCCAAGATTTGGGACAGCACTAGTCAAAGTGGAAATTTTCTTATTAAATTTCTTATATCCTTAAGTTCTGACCAGCAAGTTAAAAGCATCCCCATGCTTTCACTGAGCAGCTTTAGCTTTTATTTGATTGGTCTTTGTGAAATGTTCTATGATATGTTCACTAGTTGTTTAATGAACTGTTTAGTACATGCATGACCAATGTGTAAGTAACATATATGATAGAAAAATATCTTATAAGGCAATCCAATGAAGGCCTGAGAAGAATAATTGATGACAGAAAGAATGCTGCTGGGCTCACAAAGAAAGAACAGAACAAGCGGGGAAAGAGGGGGAATCTAAAGAGAATATGTCAACAGCTAGTACATTTTTTAGTACTTCTATAGTCTGCAGAGAATAGGAGAATTGTAGATCAAGACCCTTAAACTGGTCTCTTTTCCAGTTACCACTATCGAAGAATCAACACCAGAGTAACAAGGGCACCAGACATTTCTGACACTACATCAGGAATAGATTTTCCTCTCCTCTCTTCTGTGTTTCCTTATAACACAGTGGCAACAGGACTGCCAGTTAATTGTGCACCTTTTTTTCTCAAAAAAAACCCCCCACATATTAAAGTTTTTGTAGATCACTCTCTTCCCAAGCTGCAAGAACTACACTCCAAATAATTACTTCATCTTTCATCTTTTATCCAATTTCTTTGCTACATACCTGTTTGGAGCTTTTCCTGGAGGTGAAGAAGGCCTCACAATTTTTCCAGCGACACTTCAGAGTTTGAAAATTTGGATTTGTGTGGTCATTTAACAAATGCTGTTTCAAGTGGTCCACAACTCCAAATATAAGTGAACACCCATGCCACTGATAAAGAAAATAAATAAAACTGTTAGAAAGAGGGAATGGCAATGACATAAAACCAGTTAACAGAAGAAAGGCTAAAAGCTAGTGGAGACATTAAGAATGGAACCATTTTTCTACAGTTCATAAATCTAAAAAAGAGAAAAATAAGAAAATATTGAACTAGAGGAACCTTAATTAGCATGACTTAGTAAAAGCTAGCTTTGTAAAACCATAAATGGTACATTCATTCATTCATTCATTTTTGTCCACAGCACTCCATTCAGAAATTTTTCCCAACATCAACTCTGAAATAAGTTGGGTTGAGAGAAAATGGCTGACCCCAAATCATCCAAGGAGCTCCCAAGGTCTCCTGGGTCTTATAACATCTTAACCCCTATACTGCACAGCTTTGTGTAACACAAAGATTTTCAATCCTCCATTGACACTGCAAGTGTCATGGTTCCAACGGATGAAACTCTTCAGAGAACTTTGAGGCATTGTCTACCTTAAAGAATCTTTATTTGAGAAGCATAGCATCGGCACCAACACAGTTGAAGCCAAAAATTGGATCCCCCTCCCCTGAGCACATAGTATCAAAGCACAATTCCCTCCTCCAATTAACAGTCATAAATCACATTCTCCAATTAGTTTGAAATGCAGGCTTTCCCTCCAGACCGGCCAATTCTTATCATCTCTTATTTCAATAATCTTAGGTCACACACTAGGTCCAGTATTGTTATTGTCTAGCTGAACTCTCATACACATTCCTCCCCCCAGCATCATCTAACTCTAGCTCTAGCTCTAAAAGTAAAACATAAGAAGAAAATAGTTGCATCTCCAACTGTTGTCAAAGCAAAAACATCCGATGTTAACAGCAAGTAGGAATAGGACTGAAGTAACCAAAACTGTAAGACCACTTCAATCCACATATAGGAAAAAGAAGAGAGTCAAATGATAAACGTGAAGTTTTTGGTCATTCTGAAAGACATCACATATATAGTCTTACATCACATTTATAGTCTTGAGTTTTCTGAACAGAAACCTGGCAGCAATTGTGCCAAGTTTGTTCCATCCCTCTAAGATACTACAGGCAAGATCTTTACACCTTTCATCCAAAAAGAAAAAACACTTCATGCAGTTATCAGAGACGGAACACTTTCCGCTCCAGAATACAACATTATATAAAGGAACTATGACGTTCCTCCATGCTGAAGATGGGAGAGAACTGAGGGATCAAGTACTGGTCTTCTCAAAGCACCCATTTTAACCTAAGGATTGCTTGAAGGGGAGGGGCACCAGCTCCTGCTTTTTCAACTTTCCACACCACACTTGGTTTGTCTCTCTTGGGAATACTTTGATTACTTAAAAGTACCAGAAGCCCTACATTTGCCCAGGGGATTCCACCAGGAAGAGTGAGGTTTACCTCTCACTGTCATCATAGTAGTGCCTTCACAACATAAACAGTTCCATTACCTGAAAAGTATGCTTCCCTTGCCCTGATGGGGGGGATGATGAACTAGTGAAAAAGAGTCCTGTTTTCAACAGCTTCCTTAGGATGTAAATGAAAGTCATCTAGGGATGGGCAGATAGACCCTCCAGCATCTTTCTGAGCCCACCCTCCCAAAGAATAGAGTGGGTGGAGTCAAGATTTTTGGCCATTCCTAAATGAAGACTAAACTTAGGAGTTTAAAGGCTACTTGAGATTTATCTGGAACCTGGAATGAACTGATTGTTTTCCATTAGTAGGTAAAGAATCTGATTCAAATTTGGCTTAGAGAGTTTATTTATAATATTTGATACCTTGTGCCTAGCCTGCCTTTTACAGTGGAATTTCTTACAACTGCCCAACTCCAATTTTAACTGCTTCAACTATATGGCTTTATTGACATTTTTATCCTATTTATGTTACATTTCTGTGGATTCAACAGGTTTCAAGTATTACAAACAACTGCATGAACTTCAGAGTCTAAAAGAGCAAAAATGCTTTTGTCTTTACCCAACAACGATAATTCTGCATCAGGTTAAGCCGCACGGCTTGGATACTACCATCATAGCAACCTGTGTAGATCTGAAAGAGGAAAAAAAGAATTCTAGAATTAAAAGAATAAAACGACATGGATATACCAAATGCAGTAGTCACTGGCACTATGATTAGATTATTTCTTTTTTGTACAGTAGCTTATATATTTTAGTGATAAAAAAAACAAAATGTTGAAATTAATTTCTATACAGTCCTTTATCACTCAGTTCATAATGGTTGGATTAAGGGAAGCAATTCAATCAGCATACTGTATACTGAAGATGTGAAAAACCCTTTAGTATGAACTTTTTTTAAAAAAAAACCTGAGATATCAATAACAGTAAAACAGCTAGTATATCTATGAAAATAAAAAATAAGTATGAATTGTAAAACTATTTTGCCAAAGAAATCAGTAGTAATATTTAGAAAATATACATTAATATGCAACCAACGAATGCAAGATCGTCAATTGAATAAAGTCCCTCAGTTACTCTATGGACTTATTAAATTAAGTTCTGTAACTAAACAAGTGGTTTAACAGTACAAATATCATTAAGTGTTTGAATGGTGCTAGTCTCCTCCTGGGAAATAATTTTTGCATGCAGTCAATGGGATAACAAATTATAATGATGCCATTCAGGCTATGGAGGCATTCTACGGTAAGTGCCCAATTAAAAAAATTAAAAAAACAAGACACACACCTGGGTTACTACAGAAGTGAAAAACATATAACCTAGTTACTTAGGCTGTTGGTTAAACTAGAGTTGCTGTGCTTTTCAGATTTCAGCTGGTTTAGTCATCTCAAATGTTAAAAGTTTATTCAAAAGTTATCTGATGCTTTTCACAGGTTGAAAAGAGTTGGATAAAATTGTATTATTTTATCACAGTTCAGTTGTTTTAAAATATCCAACTGGGATAATTTTTAATACTGGGGGGGGGGGGGAAAGGAGTGCCAAATTTACATAAATACTACTAAATACAGTCCCTTACCCCTGGCCATCCCACAAGGGCAGATAAAGGTTTGGGGTCCAATCCAACTGCAGGGCATTAGATTGGCTTCTTCTGATCTGTGAATTTACTTATGTCTTTTGTTAAAGCCTGGCTAGAATCCAGAATCTCCTTATGCACATAGAGAAGTGGTGATGTCAGATGACTAGTTTGATGTTCCTAAATATAAGATACAAATGCCTGCTTATCTTCCCCCAGTTGACAGATACTCCTCATTGGGTACTCTAGTGCAGGGGTCCTCAACTTTGGCAACTTTAAGACTTGTGGACTTCAACTCCCAGAATTCCTCAGCCAGCAAAGCTGGCTGAGGAATTCTGGGAGTTGAAGTCCACAAGTCTTAAAGTTGCCAAGGTTGAGGACCCCTGCTCTAGTGGGTTTGAGGACATTTGGCTCTTTAGATACAACTTCTAACAAATTCATAATTGCTTTACAGTCCTATTTCCCAACCAGAGGGAACCAAGCGTCAAGTTCCTTGCAAAACACTATCATCAAAGCAAGCAAGAATAATAATCTATTTCCGGATAGCCATAATCATAAGAGGAAAATCCCTATTACGGAAAAGGGAAAACAAAGTGTTACCATGCTCTTATGAATGGTCATGCACATAATCATATCCGAATGTCCTCCATAGACTTGTAAACGATCGTGAGACTTGGTGGAAAAGAGGGGGGGGGAAACAAAGAAAATAAGCCAATAAGCATATACCTAAAGATTTTAGTAAACTGCATGTAAACAAATGTAAGAAAAACAAAACAACCTGCTTCTTTGCCCCACAATTCTAGTTCGTTTATTTTAAATACTCATTTCCAGCCACAGACTCTCCCAGAAGAAGAGTTATCAAACAAGTCATTTCTTTCTCTAAAAATCACCTCACACACTTTCAGAATGTGTGGCAGGCAATGTACATAACCTAGGACAGTGGTGGCGAACCTATGGCGAGCCCTCTCTGTGGGCACACGTGCTGTTGCCCCAGCCTCGCCTCCCCCCACGACCTCCTCCTCTCCAGCAGCACCCCTGAAGGAGAGTCACCCCTGAGCGTGAGCAGCGCAGCCAAGGACATGGCAGCCAGGCAGCGTAGACAAGACTCTGCCCTCACGCCCCAACGTGCATAGTTGATGCTGCAGGGCGTGGGCAGAGGGCGTGGCCGCTGTGGTGCTGCTGGGCTGCCTGGGCGATCTGTGGCGGGCCCTGGAGGCGGTGAGTGGCCCTGCGGGCAAGCAGGGTGGGGCGGAGCGTGGGCGAGGCAGGGGGTGGAGCGTGGGCGAGGCAGGGGGTGGAGCAGGGGCGGGGCAGGGGGTGGAGCAGGGGCGGGGCCAGTTTTTGGGCACTCGGTCTCTAAAAGGTTCGCCATCACTGACCCAGGACTTCACAGCAACACTGTTATCTCATGGCAAGTAAGTTCAGCATGCAAAACAAACAACCCAGCCGTTATTCTTCCTAGAGAAGATTAGACCCCGAAGTTTGCGCAACTCCTACAGGACTTCCTTAAAACCCAGTTCAGACCTAAAAGGGTTGCTTTGAATTAGAACTCATGAAATATTTGAAGAGGAATACATCACTTGGGATCAAAGAAAAACAAAGGATATCATTTACAAAGATAATTATCACATTCCACTTTAAGTAAAATCAGTTAGGTTTTTACCTGCAACTCATATACTCGAACACACTTGTCTAAACAGGCGGTTACCATTACTTTTCCCAGGATGTTCACAACAGTTACTGCATGGCTATGCCCCTTGTATATCCGTACCAGCTCCCCAGTCTGCAACAAGATGATCAGGATAAATGGGTACCCGCAGAGCAAGCAAATTGATTGTTTCTACTAAATTCTTATAGACACCTTCCTTTTAAGAACAAAATCTTAAAAGAGATTTGTCTTCTTTAGTTTATATTGTTCATGAAGTGAGCATTGTAAGAAAGATTGTTAACTGTCTAGCGTGAACAACACTTTCATATAGCCACTGGGGATCAATCTTTATGTATTTTGTGTAAAAGCGTGTCCTTATCAACCATCATTCATAAAAAGAGATGCATCTTAGAATTTATATTTATCTATTCTATTCTGTTCTGTTCTATTATGTTCTGTTCTCTACTGTATTCTTATTCCATTCCCATTCCTATTTATTTATTTATTGAATTTGTATGCGCCCCTCACTCTACCAAGCAACTCTGGGTTGCTTACAATGTCATAATTAACAGAATAAAAACAATTACAAGATTAAAACATTAAAACATCAGATAGTAAAAATTAATACATTAAAATCCATATAAAAATGGATAAAAAGAACCAATGCAGAGGCAGAGTAGAGGTGAGATCTTGTATTCGTCTACTACAGTAGCCTTCTCCAAAATGGGATGCCCCTACCAGGGTCCCAAGTCAGTTGGCAATGCCAGTTTTTCAGGCTCTTTTGGAAGGCCAAGAGGGGGGGGGGCAGATTTCAGCTCAAGGGGCACGATCTTCTGCAGCAGAAAGGCTCCTTTCCTTTACCCGCCAGTCAATTCCTTGGCTGACGTGATCCAGACCATGCCCCTTCTGCCTCCCGGCTTGCTTGTGAGTCGCCTGTGATCCTCACTTAATGATGGCAATAGGGAGTGCCTATTGTCGTCATTATGAGATGTGGTCAGGTGATGTTGTACTTTATGACCGCATTGTTTAGTGATGAAAATACCAGTCTCAATTACTGTTGTTTTTCGTGGATCATAATATAATAATAGCTATCTGATGGATTTCTTCTTAAAATACTGTATCAAGCCATTGTTTCCACATATCTAGATGAAACAGGGCTAGTAGAGTATTTTTAAACAGGCAGAGTTCTCTAGTCAAATAAAAAATATAGTGCATGAAACTCTCCTAAGGCAATTAATTTTTCTATTTCTCAGAACCTCTACAGTCAAGATTCAAGTTTCAGCATTAGGTGTTTCTCTCTGGGAACACTTGTTTAAAATTAGTGTAAATGGATTATCGACACTAATTTAACAGTAAATTATTTTGTTAGAAGTAAAAGTGGTATGAAGAATTTCATGGATTAAAATGAAATGACTTTCGAACAACTTACATGTATGTTGTGGGCATGGACAGATTGGTCACTGGAACCACTGAAGACCAGATCATTTACAACCTTGGAAGATCAAACCAACAGCCAGATTACATACAATATTTAACCAGAAATACTTCATTTCTTACCAGCCCTCACATTTAATTGCCACAATATAATTACAATGAATGAATCATGTCTAGGGAACGAATTACAAAGCCAATCTGAGCACCGGCTGGAACAGAACTGCATTAAACTCAACCCAGTTACTCGCATACCTAGTCAATACCAAGTTCAGTGGTGTTTCAAAATAACTATTATCTATTACAGGGAAGGTTTTTTTTTTACATCTCCAACTGATTGATCTGCAGGGCATCAAAGCCTCCCTCCAAAAATCCCACATCCTCTCCCAGCTGGCATGCTGGCAAGCAGCTTTCTGCTCTAGAACCTTCTTTTCCAAAGAGAAAAGGCAAAGTTAGTGAAACATAATAGGAGACATTCTATCTGAAGCATCTACAAGCAAAAGTCTAGAGCAGTGATGGCAAACCTTTTAGAGACCGAGTGCCCAAACCACAACCCAAAACGGTTGGGAGAGATCCAGGGGGTCTCTGGCGGATGGGGCGATGGGCAGGAAGCCCAGCATAGATGGGGGGGAGGCACGCAATCCTAACTGGGACTGGGGGGCCATGGTACTGATGGGGATCCGGCTTTCCCTGCTCGGGGTGGCCTTTGGCTTGCTGGGTGTGGGCGTACTCTACCACCTCTACTCAAGCTTGCTAGCTGGCCGCTTCGCCTCCTTTGTGCTGGGTGGGGCTGCCGCTCCGGGTGGTGGCGACGGCCTAATGGACGTGCACAAGCTGCTGGCAGCGGCAGTGCGCGTGCCCACAGAGAGGGCTCTGAGTGCCGCCTCTGGCACACGTGCCATAGGTTCGCCACCACTGGTCTAGAGTGCATCCACCCAGAGGATAGTATTTAGTCTCTCCTGTTGGAAATGCCTTTGAAATACAATCTCCCTGAGAAGAGCTGCTTCAGAGTGCCTTTCACTGAGAAAGGTTGATGTGAACATGAACGCAAGTCTTTATTGGACCTGCAGGAGAGACTTTGGCACAGTTCTGGACTTTTGATTGAATTCTTTTGGCCTACGCTTGATATATAAAAGGATTTGCTTGCCAAAAATAAGAATGTGATAGTCAATCTTCACACTCGAATCAAATCGTTATTATTTACAATAGTTCCTCTTATCTGTATTGTGCAATACAAATACAAGAAAGGACATAAAAGAACGCGGTAGTTAAAGCTGAGGTTTATACAAAAAGAACAGAAATGAAGAACCATAATTTTGTAATGCTGTATTCAAGAGCTACAGACATGGAATTAAATATAAAAAATTGAGTCGCAAATTAAAATAAAGTTCAAGTCAAGGTATGGTATCTGGTTAAAAATTTGCTTTTTTTTTTTTTAAAACAACCACATACATAGGAATAAATGGCCTGGTAACAGTGTATATTAAAATAATGTTAGATTTTTAAATGGGGAAATTTAACCAGTATAAAAACTACAATTACAAAATTAAGATTCCTGGTGATTTCATGGTTATGTTTTTAGGAAATAATAGGGAAGTAATTTGCTACTGCCTTCTTTCAGATTTTTTTAAAATTTCAATTCTGATGGGATTTCCTGGTTGTTTCACATCCAAGTACTAACCAGGTCTGATTCTAATCAAAAAAATTTTCAAAACTATGTAAGTGCTGCTATCTAAATAGGGCCATACAATATTTAACTTCATTCATAAAAATATAATTTCCAAATTACAGAACTAATAGTTCCATTCCAATCTATACTGGTCCAACCTCACCTCAAGCATTATGCCCAATTCTGTCCAGTACATTAAGAACTCAGACAAAATAAGAAGGATGATAAGGGACTGAATACTACGTCCTTTGAATAAAGATGGGGTGAACAAGTTATCTAAGAAGACTATGAGTTCCGTTTACTGGATGTATTCAAGAAGACCCTAAATAGATATTTCTTGGGGAGGGGGGGAGTTAAGGTTAGAGAACATCAAGGTTAGAGTTGGACTCAGTCTAAATTGCTTCTTCTATCTCAACAATTCCATTGATTTTCAATGAATAGAACAGTGATGGTGAACCTATGGCACGCGTGCCAGAGGCAGCACTCAGAGCCCTCTCTGTGGGCACACCTGCCGCCACCGCCAGCTCAAGCAAGTCCATTAGGCCACTGATGGTGCCCGGAGCGGCGGCCCCACCCAGCACAAAGGAGGTGAAGTAGCTGGCTAACAAGCTCGAGTAGAGGTGGTAGAGCACGCCCCCATGCGCTCGCTGGCCTCTGTGTACGGGGGCTGATGATGTCAGGCAGCAGCCGTCCCTGCCTCGCCTCGCCCCGCAGCAATGGCACCCCTGCCTCACCCCGCAGGACGAGCCTCCTGACCACTGCCCCACCCACCGGAGACCCCCTGGATCTCCCCCAATCCTGCCCAGCCCCCACAGGAATTCCCCCCCCGAGCAACATCAAGGTGGCCATGCCCACTCCAGCCACGCCCACTCAGTCTGCCATGACCACTGCACCCATGCCCACCCAGTGGGCCACGCCCACGCCCCTGAGGGCACTACAATGCTGATGCGGCCCTGGCACTTTGCGATAAATAAGTGGGTTTTGGGTTGCGGTTTGGGCACTCGGTCTCTAAAAGTTTCGCCATCACTGGAATACAACATACAATATGAGGAAGACTCTGAAAAAATATGAGAAGATAATAATTATCAGAATAAGATGGTAATGGGATATCCAAGGAGAAAGTATCCAGTAGGCAACTGAAGAAGCTATCTTAGAGGTGAAGCACTGATGTAATCAGAAGTGATACTGAAAGCAATGGGTTTTCTGGAAATCTAAAGGACTGTGTTGCAAAAGAAAAACAAGTGGTGAACATATCACTGAAGGATCTCAACAGGGAACGAAGAAATCAGTGGAAATCTGTGTTTATCTCTGGCGTAGCTCAATTAATAAAAACATTCAGGAAAATATAAAAATATACTTATATTAGAGAAGATCCCAGGTTCAATTCTCATTATTTTGATTGGGCTAAGAAAGGCTCATCTGAAGTCTTTGAAACAATATCCAAACAATAATTGAGTTGGATGACCCAAAACTCTGATTATGTGTAAAGCAGCTGTCTCTCATCTTACTTCTCCTCAGAACTGATGAAATAGCATCAAGCAAGAAGAATGGAGTCTCATTTACAAGTTACGAATTGTTTCAAAGGGCTGCATTTCAATAAAAACTCTTCTTTTTAAGGCACTTGCCTTCATACACAGAACTGTTTTGCTGTGACCTTCAAGGGTTCGGAGCAGTAGTCCATTTCGGGCATCTCGCACACTAATTGTACAATCGTAGGATCCCACAATCAGGAGTCGTCGTGCCCCTTCCTGTGCTGTAGCCAGGCAGCTAATTGCCCTAGGACCGTGACACTCAAAAGTCTCAAGTTGTTGGTTGTTCTGGGGGAAAAGAAAATACAACCCAAACACAAGTTAGGGACACAATTATTTCCCTCCAGATCCAACAGCACTAAATCCTCCTCCTTCTGATTATATGAATGCCTTCCCCCAAACTCCAGATCCCTGTATAACTGGACTTGTAAACGATATTTTTTTTTTCATTAAGAAACAGTGTTCTTTACTTTGTATGGAGTGAATTTCTTTTAAGATATACTCTGCTCCATAGCAAATACTTCCATAATTTTAATTTTGAAAAGAAAAATAATTCAAAGAAACAGAAAAGTGTGCATGGACTCCTTCCACAGTAACTACTTCCCCCAGACAAGTCTGATTGTGCTTATGCATAATTGTGCTTATGTCTGATTGTGCTTATGCATCAACCAACCTCTGACTGTGCCCAGGTAGATCTTCCCCTTGTTTCTTTAACTACGGAAGTTGGATGCAAGTTGAACTTCCAACGTTATTTGTCCTTTTCAGTTATCACACGATACAGCAGCCTTTCTTCTTGGAGATTAGCCATGTTTACATCTCTTATACTGACCTTTATATTAAAAGTGATCACATTTCCATTTGCAAGGCCGGCATAAAGGATCCTCCATCTACTGTGCAGGCAAAGCACCCGGTCATCCACTTTAAACTGATCAATAAGTTCTCTTGTCTATTAAGAAAAAAAAAAAAAGCAATGTACACATAGTATTGCCTTGACTTCTGTAACTAAATCACTGCCATGAATTTTATCAATCTGAGACCAAGGAATGCGTACAAATAATAAAATTATACAAATCATTCGGCTTAAATAATTATTTAAATTGCAATCCAAGTATAGTATTGTCACTTTGCATCGGTGAAAATGTTTTTATTTCCGGAAGCCACCTCACATTTTTAGATGCATAGAAAATGCTTTAAGATCCACAAAGCTGAAGAAATATCAAGACTCCAAAATGTCTGGGAAGGTTTACCAATGCCAATCCTAACACTCATGATTGGCATACGGAGCAAATGAACAAATTCAGAATTACAAAAGGCAATGCATTTTCCTCCTGGTTAATTAGTTGCGTCAACATAATCTCTACACTTACTTTGATGTTATAGCAATTTATATTGTGATCACTGGAGCCAGAGTAGAGTGCTACATTTTTTCCTGCTGTCTGAATTACCAGGAGGCAGTTGACTTTGGAAGCGTGCCCTTCAAAGACACCCACACATTTCCTGTTCTATGAAAAGAAGAACAACATGTGGTCAGATTATACTTAAATTAGGATGGGCAACTTTTAAGAGGTAGAGATCACCCTTTTGGAGAGAAATCAAGGACCATGCATGGGATCATGGGGTTTTTGGTTTGTTTCTATCTTTATTAAAATTATTTTGGGGCTTGTACCTCAGCTTCTGTGTATTTCCCACCTCCAAAGTAGGAAGCCATGTTACCAGTTCTTGTCACTTACAATAGAGAGGCAGCTCTTAGAGATATAAGAAATTTAAAGTGCATATGGAGCTACAGATATAATAGTTCTTGACTTACAACCACTTAGTGACTGTTCGAAATTACAACAGACCCTTTCAAAAGCTACTTATGACTCAATTTCAAAGTTACGATGGCTGCAACACATTCCCACAGTCATATGATCGCATTTTGGGCACTTGGCAACAGGCTCACTTTTGCAGCATCTCATAATCATTCAACCGTGATTTTTTAATGCTTTTTGCAAGTTTCTGGCATTTATTTATTTTTCCAACAAAAAGCACCCATAGAATAAAAGTGGATTCACATAATGAATATGGTGTTTACTTAATGTCTGCTCCAAGAAAAAAAAAGGTTGTAAAATTGGGCCCGGTCAATTAGTCACTAACAACTGCAATGATTTAAGATCAATTTCAGGCTCAACTACAATTGTTAGTTGAGGACTACCTATATATAGTCCCAAACTAATATTGTCTTCTAGCAAGTTCCATCATTCCTTCAAGAGCTGCAATTTCATATGAACTTAAGCTCTATAAGAAAATTTCTGATACCACTTTTTCATGAAGTAGCATGCATATGTCTGCAGAATCCTAGGAACAATTATTTTGTATTTCTATCACTGGTTTCTTTTTCTAAGAGAGACGTTAAGTATCATATGGCATTCACTAGATTTGATTAATAGGGTTCTAATAATAAAGTTTCCTTCATCCCTCCCCACAAAACTGAATAGGCTTCAGTTTCATCTGGACAGATGCATTTATCCCAAGGCTGTTAAAAGTTGCAGTCTAAAAAATATTGAGGACCCTACTTTTCCACCTTTGCTAATTATTCCCTCATTTTAATTGCCCCAAGATTTACTTTGAGTCAAAGAGGTCACAATCCAACTATAACCTTTTCAGCAGGTCTACTTACCACTAAGTTATACGCACGGACAGTTCTGTCTGCTGAGCAGGTGTACAACAAATTCCCAAAAATCTGAATGGCATTCACTGAAGCCGAATGCCCCTCAAATATCCCTTCTGTGGGATCCTCATCTTCACCTGGCTCTGAAGACACTTCTGGCAAATACAAATCAAAGTTTGCAATTAAACATCCTATTCATATGAGTGCGCTTGGTCCTCTAAAGTATTGGGTATGGTTAATGGTTCCCCTTTGCCTTCCCACTTGACCATTTCTTCTTCCTTGCACCCATTACCCATTGGAGCATAGTGCTGTCCACACCCACTCTTCAACCTGTGCAAAGGCTACTAGCCTTCCAGGCTGCTTCTCCCAACCCATAATAATCCTCGTAGGTCTGCTCAGTCTCCCTATCTGTCCTATCTAACCCTTCAGCTGAGCAACAAATCAAGTTTGTTTTATTTATTTATTTTATTTATTTTATTTTATTATATTTATATCCCGCCCTTCTCCTTGCGGACTCAGGGCGGCTGACAACCAGATAAAAATACAAAATATCAAACTACAAATTTAAAACTTAATTAAAAGGCAAATATTAATAGTTGGTCTAATTAAAATTATTTTAAAACCCCTCTAAAAATTTTCCCCTAGGCCAGTCCCGCAAGCTGGAATAACCATNCCACAAAGCGAAGGTTGGAGACTGGGCGATAGTTAGCCAATACATCTGGGTCCAGGGAAGGCTTCTTAAGGAGGGGCCTCACCACCGCCTCCGTTTTGACTCTGTTAATTGAAGGAGTTAAGAAAAGGAACTAAACTGCAACTTTATCAAGAAAAAATACAGTATAAAAATGAGCTACCAACATTAATAGATACAGTCTGGAACCATATAGAAAAAGCTTGCCGTCACAACAGGAGTACATTAAGTATGAGGGGGAAAGGAATGGAAATTTATTGCATCACCAGAAGAGAAAAAGCAACATTCTCCAAATACATTCAAACATATGTTACAAATAAATATAGCACCAAAATGGTTAGCTTTGAAAAGTATTTTATTGTCATCTCGTCAAGATTATATTAAATCTCCTCAAAAGTTTACTGAAGCGCATCTCAAATTAGATATTGGTTCCAAGTGATTAAATTCCTTGAGTCAAAATTTATCTCAAAGTAGCCTTTGAGTTCCTTCTTCATACAGAGTAGATACAAAGAAATGCAAAAAGAAATAAGCAATTTACTGGCTAGAAGAAAGATAATTTAACTTTCACCAAACAGATCAAAGAGCAAGCAAACGATGTAAGAAACCTCAAGTTAAAGTCTCAGAAAAAATAAATTGGCATGGGTATTTTGGAAATTTTAGAATATTTTTAAGTGCATAATTAAAGCGGTATGAAGCAACTGAATTCCAAGAAACTACAGCTTAATTTCTCTCCAAAAGATCTTATACTTATTTTGCTGTTAAGAAAACTAATACACAAACAGATGTACCTGATGAGGTTTTTGATCCTCGTAATGACGATATGAATGTCTGAGTCTCAGCCACACTATAGAAGAAAGAGAATGCCACTGACAATTTAAGTAGTTTAGGGGGGAAAAACACCACTACAAAACATAATACTACATTAGAATCTTCTTGGAAAAATATTCAACGAAAAAGGAGCTAAGTCTTTCTACAGAAACTACATCAAACCTTTTCTCAACAATCACAAACTTTATATGAAATGGGATTTTTGTCATACATGGTTTGCTGAATGTGGTTCAGTATGTCAACTTCAATTGTTTTCTAAACCAGGGCTTTTCAACCAGTGGTACGGGTACCACCTGTGGTACATTGGCACCTGGCAGGTGGTACGCGACCATCCTAGAAAAGTGGTAGTGGGGGAGGGGAATGAGCTGAACCGGTAGCAGCACCACACAAGCCTGAGCGAGAGATGGCTGGAGCTGCAGGGCTGTCAGGACTCAGCGGAAGTGCCAGGATCAGCGCCAGGCTCCAGCTGGAGCTTGGCGCTGTTCCTGGCGCTTCTGCTGAGCCCAGAAGAAGCGCCGGTCAGCTGGAATATTGCAGCATCTCCAGGGTCTTGTGATTTACATTCAGATGCTTGGCAACTGATTCATATTTATGACGGTCACAGTGTCCCAGGGTCATGTGAAGTGACCAATACCTGCTGCAACCACCCAGCAGACGGGGGGAATAAAAACTAAACACCCCCACCCCACCCCCGCTGCCAATCCTCAACAGAAATGCTCACAACAATGAAAACCTCGGACAGGAGGAAGAGTGCCGCCGGGTGGGCAGGCAGGTGTCTTGCTCAGCTGTGGCTTGGGGGGCACTTTTTTCAGTGCCATTGTAACTTCGAACAGTCACTAAGCGAACTGTTGTAAGTCGAGGACTACCTGTACTTTATCACTTTTTTCCTTTCTTTTTTTTGGGGGGGGGGTCATCAAGTTGTTGGCACCTTGCTAGGCGACTGGTGGTACTCGGATGTTGCCATATCCTAAAAGTGGTACAATGGGTGAAAAGGTTGAAAAGCCCTGTTCTAAACCATTTCTCAGCTAAAGGTTTCCTGAATACTCCTTTAGAATTCCTAAAGGATTTCTAAATATTAAGAAGACTAATTATATTGCCCCCAAGAATCCATAAACTCTAATATTCTCGGCAGATTAAAAGCCACTACAATGCAGACAGCAATCAGTACAGATATAGTTTGCCGGCTCACCTTCTACCAATGCCATCTTTATAGTTTACTCCAATCTCACTAGTAGAGCTCACTTCGTCATAGCTCGACCGAGATGGCTCTCTCAAAATTTTCTCTGTGGCGCTCAAGGTATCTCTCTTAGAAGGGCTATCTGGTTTCTCACTTTCCGACTCCGAGGAGATGATGGCCACCACTTCCAAAGGAGATTTAGAGACTTCCACAAATTCAAGAGATGCGTCACTGTCATTCTCCTTCTTCCTCTTTCTTTCTTGAGCATCGTCTTGCTTTGGAGGGGTGGATGTTGTTACTTTTTCTCCCTTGGGTATCTTTACGGCCTTTACTTTCCTAAATGGTTTTGAATCACTCACGTCCTGTTCTGTATCACTGTTCTCAGGAACACGGGCTGCTCGGAGGGCTTTCTTTTTTTTCAGCTTTTTCTTCTTCTTGCTTATTTTGAATTCTGTGGTGCCCATCGTACAGATGGCCATCTGCTCAGGCTGTTCAGTTGCCTGCTTATCATTTTCGTTTGTAGCAAGTTTGAAACTAAGTGACTGGCTTTCAAGTGAGCCAGTGCATGGTTTAGATATGGTACTGCCCATTGGGGTTATCTTGTCTTGGGTTTTCAATGAAGATATTGATCCTGAATAAGTAGGGGAAGAATGGTCAGATAACCTTGTCCCCACCATATTTGGAATAGATTTCTGAATATTTTTATTTGCTTCTCGGAAATCAATAAGTCCGGACAATGACATACTAGCAGTGATAACTGGATACAATGAAGGCTGTTGATTTGTATTTCCTAAAGAAAAGAAAATGGAATATTCCTTTTCACCCAATTGAACAATTAACTATTATACTTGAACTTCATTATATATGACTTTTCGTGTCAAATTACAAAAATCAATTCAAGCACTTAATCAGGATATTATTTCATACTCTGGGCCTAATATTAAATTGGCTCCAATTCCTGTAAATAGGATTGAGGCAAATCATTTTCTCCTAGCATGACTTCTGCATCTATGCAATGTAGATAACAATGAAACCCTCTGGAAGATTTTTCTCAAGTTACATGTGGTAAGTCAATTGAAACGCTTAGCTAAGATTGGGATAAAAATAAGCCATAATTAAGCCTGGAAAACCACAACCATGATACAACATTGAAAGGTATCCAAGCTGTTTGTGAAATTCTCAGGAAGACAACATATAAATGCAATACCAACCTATGAGTGAATTGGGCTCTGACACATTTATTTAAATCGATGATTCAAATAAATAGTATCCCTGAGAAAAAAATATTACTTCAATTAAATAATTGGGAATTGTTCTCTCCTTCATCCACGAGCTGAGTCATTAGTGAAAAGTCACAGACTGGTTAAAGTGACACAATTATTGTCATGAACTTACTTCTTTGTCATGACTGCATACTGTATATGCTAAACTCACTAAAGATCAGACTTGCTCACTATACAGACTAGCGGTAGAGGAGTTTTCATCCCAAATTAAGACTCCATAATCACGATGAGAGAGAGAGAGAGAGAGAGAGAGAGAGAGA